>NC_057814.1:442487721-442496948 GCF_018294505.1 Triticum aestivum | reverse complement strand
CTCCTCGCCTCCCCCGAGCTCCACGCCACCGGCCGCCGTCTACCTCTCCTCTCCCGTCTCTGGCGAGCGCTCCGGCCAGCTCAACCGCGCCGACGAACCCTAGATCTACCGAGGTTGACTTCTTCCCCCTCGATTTTCTTCAAGTCCCGAGATTATCATATTCTGTTGCTCACTTCATCGCATCATAACTCCGTGCATACTGCTCCGTTTCGTGCGTGTAATATAGCGAAATGTTCGCCTCGAGATGCTCTTCATTTTGTTCCATTATGCCATGCTCGTTTGAGTCCACCTTGATGCCCTAATCTCTGGTGCAAGAGTGCTATGTGTTGTTTACTGCTGTTACTTATCAGAACTTGGTGATTTGTTATTTTTGTTGCAATTGATATGTGCATCTTGTGCATGAGCTCTACAAGTGTTTTGATCTAGGCCATCCGTATTTACAGAGGTATATGCCATGTATTTTTGTGATCTATGTGGTGACTACCACAAGCATGCAAACTAGGCTTCGTGATGTTTCTGTTTTCAGAGACTTAGGATTTTCACCAAGTCTGTTACTGCTGTTATTTTATTGCCATGTATCCATGTGGCTACAGTGAGATCCATGCTTATTTTGAGTATGGTCAGTAAGGATGTTTTGTAGATATAGTTGTTCTCTATCCATCCATGCCCCTGTTTGCAATTGTGGAGTGCCCTAGCATGTCTTTATCTTGCTCTACTTTTGCTATAAAATATTTCTGGCAGAATGTTAACATGATATTCAATATTGCCAAGGTTGTTGTAGTTGATACATACATGCTATGTATTTGCTCTTGCCATGGATAGCTTCATAAACATGCCATCTTGCTGTAGGTATGCTTGTTTTGTCATTCACTGCTTTTTGATGAGTGATTCAAGCTCACCATGATGCCCTCATAATTTCTGTTAATGCCATGCTCTGTTTTCTGCTAAGTCTGAAACCTGGTAACAAAACTTGCTATGTTTACATGGGTGCCATCATATCTTCTGATCCTTTTTGGCTCATTGCCAGTAAGGGACTTTTGTTCTATGCATTTAGTAGATTTATGCCATGCCTTGTTTTGCTATGTTAAGTTCCTGTAGCATGTGTTTTTCTTGCTCTGAACATTGCTACCTGATGCTGTTTCTGCCATGTCCAGTATTTTCTCCAAGTCTTTTAACCTGATATCTTTTGCACTTTTGCCATGCTTGTTTGAACCTGTTATTATGTGATCTAGACGTAGCTCAGTGTTCATCTTTTGTCAAGCATCTCCTGTAGATCACTGCCATATGCTTTGTTGCTATGTTAGGATGCTGTAGCGTAGTTACTTGATGTATTCTAAGTGCTATCATGCTGTTAATCGCAGATCCGTGTCATTCTTGTTTTGCTTGCCATTTGCAAACCGTGCATCCGTTTCCGGTGATCTTTATATCGATTTCGACCGAAGTCATCTCATCTTTTCAGTGGCATACTTGGTTTGCCAAGTTACTGCCTTGTTCATCCTTTTTCTTCCGGAGCACGGATACGCATTGCATATCATGTCTCGCATATCATGCATGTATTGCATCATGTTGTTTGTGCATTTCCCGTGATTGATTGTGGTTCCATTGCTTGTGTTCTTGCTGTGGGTAGAGCCGGGAGACGAGTTCGTGAACGAGGAACCTGTTGAGTACGCTTACGAGGATCAAGCTTTCGACAACTCTGAGAACCTTGCAGGCAAGATGACCATACCCTCGAAGTCACTTCTATCTTTGCTTTGCTAGTTGTTCGTTCTATTGCCATGCTGCGCTACCTTCCACTTGCTATATCATGCCTCCCATATTGCCACGTCAAGCCTCTAACCATCCTTTCCTAGCAAACCGTTGTTTGGCTAAGTTACCGCTTTTGCTCAGCCCTTCTTATAACGTTGCTAGTTGCAGGTGAAGTTGAAGTTGGTTCCATGTTGGAACATGGATATTTTGGCATATCACAATATCTCTTATTTAATTAATGCATCTATATATTTGGTAAAGGGTGGAAGGCTCGGCCTTATGCCTGGTGTTTTGTTCCACTCTTGCCGCCCTAGTTTCCGTCATACTGGTATTATGTTCCTTGAGATTGCGTTCCTTACGCGGTTGGGTGATTTATGGGACCCCCTTGACAGTTCGCCTTGAATAAAACTCCTCCAGCAAGGCCCAACCTTGGTTTTACATTTGCCTACCTAAGCCTTTTTCCCTTGGGTTTTTGCGAGCCCGAGGGTCATCTTTATTTAAACCCCCGGGCCAGTGCTCCTCTGAGTATTGGTCCAACCTGTCAGTCGCCGGTGGCCACCAGGGGCAACTCTGGGCTCGCCTATCGGAAGCTTGGACAATCCGGTGTGCCCTGAGAACGAGATATGTGTAGCTCCTATCGGGATTTGTCGGCACATTCGAGCGGCTTTGCTGGTCTTGTTTTACCATTGTCGAAATGTCTTGTAAACCGGGATTCCGAGACTGATCGGGTCTTCCCGGGAGAAGGTTTATCCTTCATTGACCGTGAGAGCTTATAATGGGCTAAGTTGGGACACCCCTGCAGGGTATTATCTTTCGAAAGCCGTGCCCGTGGTTATGAGGCAGATGGGAATTTGTTAATGTCCGGTTGTAGAGAACTTGACACTTGACTTAATTAAAATACATCAACCGTGTGTGTAGCCGTGATGGTCTCTTCTCGGCGGAGTCCGGGAAGTGAACACGGTTTGAGTTATGCATGAACGTAAGTAGTTTCAGGATCACTTCTTGATCATTTCTAGCTTCGCGACCGTTGTGTTGCTTCTCTTCTCGCTCTCATTTGCGTATGTTAGCCACCATATATGCTTAGTGCTTGCTGCAGCTCCACCTCATTACACCACCCCTTTCCTATAAGCTTTAATAGTCTTGATCTCGCGGGTGTGAGATTGCTGAGTCCTCGTGACTCACAGATTCTACCCAAAACAGTTGCAGGTACCGATGATGCTAGTGCAGTTGACGCAACCGAGCTCAAGTGGGAGTTCGACAAGGAACGTGGTCGTTACTATGTTTTTTTCCTGATGATCAGTAGTGGAGCCCAGTTGGGACGATCGGGGATCTAGCATTTGGGGTTATCTTATTTTCTTTTGGATTTGACCGTAGTCGGTCTATGTGTGGATTTTGGATGATGTATGAATTGATTTATGTATTGTGTGAAGTGGCGATTGTAAGCCAACTCTCGTTATCCCATTCTTATTCATTACATGGGATTGTGTGAAGATGACCCTTCTTGCGACAATACCTACAATGCGGTTATGCCTCTAAGTCGTGCCTCAACACGTGGGAGATATAGCCGCATCGTGGGCGTTACAAGTTGGTAATCAGAGCCATCCCCGACTTAGGAGCCCTCTGCTTGATCGAATCGATGGCGTTGTTGAGTCTAGAACAAAAATGTTTTGAGTCTTAGGATTATATATATCGGAGAGTAGGATTCTTTTTACTCCTCAGTCCCTTCATCGCTCTAGTGAGGCCTCCTGACGTAGAAGTTTTGACTCTTCTCTCCTCAAATTTCACTAAATTTTTTTAGGATCACGCGGGTATCTTGGAATCGTTCTGATGGTTTTGTGACGAGAACATTGTTCTTGGTGCCTCCTGACATTTAGGGGTTGTGGCAGTGTCCCGAGGTACACGATTTCCGAAGGTTTCTTGGTTATGTGTTGACGGATGGATACAGCTGGATCTAGGGATTGCTAGTTTGGGTGATATATTTTGTGTCCCCTGTATCCCCAACACCAGATTGCATAACTAGAAAGTTTCGGGAGTTTATAGGTGGGATTCAAGTAGCTCTTAGCATTTCTTCCCGCAGATATTTGGTTTGTGATTGGGTAATCCTTACCATTTATTTGTTCCAGTTGTACCTTTTTATTTTATTCATCAATCTCTTATCAAGTGGCTTCTCACCTTAATGGAAGTGTGATGATTTACTATGGAATTCATTCGTTCATCCTCGTTCGAATGTTTATTGTGAAGACTATATGTTGCAATTTCTATCCGTTGATTCAATTTGCCTATTTGTCTATCAAGATGCTAACGGACGTCACCCTCTTCAGGATGGCTCCGCCAACGTGTCAGAATCCGGAACGCAATGAGGGGAGTCAGGCGAACCCTCCGCCACCACCTCTGCCTCCGGAGGCATGGCAAGCTATCATGGCAGCCACCAACGCCAATGCTTAGATGATTTTGCAACTCTTGCAAGAACGCACCCAAGGGCAAGGCAATCAAGGAAATCAAGGCCAAGGCAACAATCAGCCTCACTTCGCTACCCTCAACCAGTTCCTCGCAAATCAGCCGAAGTCTTTCAGCTACTGTGCCGAGGCCACAGACGCCGATGATTGGCTCGTGGACATCAACAAGCATTTTTAATGTAGCAATGTCAGGCCTGAGGACTTTGTCAAGTTCGCTTCTTTTCAACTCAAGGATCAAGCTGCCGAGTGGTATCAACAATACAAAGATTCTAGAGGAGGTCGTGTGATTACCTGGGATGATTTCCGTCGAGACTTCAAAGCTCACCACGTTCCACAAAGTGTTGTTGAGAGTAAGCGTGAGGAGTACCGCAATCTCAAGCAAGGCAACATGTCCGTGTATCAATACAATACTCAGTTTCAGAAACTCGCTCGCTTCGCTAAGCAAGACGTTCCTGATGAAAAGAGCATGATCTATCAATTCAGAGGTGGCCTCAGAGAAGATCTGCAATTACCTCTCGTGCTTTTTGAGCCGACCAAGTATGATGATTTCTACAACATGGCTCTGAAGCAAGAGGCTGCTCAGCTCAAGTGTGAGGCTTCTAAGAAGAGAGTCAGGGACGCAGTTCAGTCTTCTTCTTCCTCACTAGTGGCTGCTAAGCAACAGAAGTTCTGGTTGCCTCCTCCTCCATTTCGTCAGCCTTTCTAGCAGAAGACCAAAGGTGGCCATGGATCTTCCCACCCACCCAACCCTGGCTATCAGAACAAGTCTCAGAATCAAGCTCCAAAGTCGAATGCTCCTTATCATTGTCCACTCTCAGAGGTGACTTGCAACAAGTGTCAGCTGAAAGGTCACTATGCTAACAAGTGCTTCAACCAAAGGCGTCTTCCGCCTCCTCCTCCTGTGAGATCTTCCAGCAATGCAGCGGTCAAGCATAATCCCAAGTTTGCAAAGGTGAACATGATGAATGCAGCTCAAGCGGAGGAATCTACTGATGTGATAATGGGTAATCTCTCAGTTAATGATTTTCCTGCAAAAGTTCTTTTTGACACCGGTGCATCGCTTAGTTTCATCTCAAGACCATTTGCATCCAAGCATGAGTTGCATTTCCAAGAATTGCCTAGAACGTTAGCAGTTGTCTCTCCGGGCAAATGCATGAACGCAAGCTACATGGTTCTGGATGTTTCCATTAAGATGGGGAACTATAAATTTTTGTCTAAACCAATTGTCCTTGGTGACTCAGATATCGATCCAATTCTCGGGATGGACTGGCTTTCTAAGCACAAGGCTCAACTTGATTGTGCTGCCAGGGAAATTCAATTGACACACTCTTCTGAGGATGTTATCATCTATGCCGCTCGTGATGAAACCATTCGGTTGTTTTCACTCAATGAGAAGGGCGAATTGGATGCTATTTCTCAAATTCCAGTCGTTTGTGAGTACCAAGATGTCTTTCCAGAAGAGCTTCCGGGTATGCCTCCTCACCGGCCAGTTGAGTTCGTTATCGATCTTGAGCCCGGCACTGAACCCGTTTGCAAGCGTCCATACAAGCTTGGACCCAAGGAGCTGAAGGAATTGAAGAAACAGCTCGATGAACAAGAGCGTCTGGGTTTGATCAGACCGAGTTCATCTCCATGGGGTTGTGGTGTTCTTTTTGTCCAGAAGAAGGATGGCACGGACCGACTTTGTGTCGACTACCGTCCATTGAACAAGAAGACAATCAAGAACAAATATCCACTTCCCAACATCAATGAGCTATTCGAGCAACTTAAAGGTGCTAAAGTATTCTCCAAGCTTGACCTTCGTATGGGTTATCATCAGATTCGCATTCGTGAAGAAGATATTCCCAAGACAGCATTCAGAACAAGCACTGTCATGTCTTTCGGCCTTGTCAATGCTCCTCCAACATTCTCTCGGATGATGAATTTCATCTTCAACCCCTATACCAATGAATTCGTGCTGGTGTATCTCGATGATATCTTGGTTTTCTCCAAGAATAAGAAGGATCATGCCAAACATTTGCGATTGGTGCTCGACAAGCTCAGAGAGTATCAATTCTATGCGAAGTTTTCCAAATGTGAGTTTTGGCTTGATGAAGTTCTTTACCTTGGTCATATCATCTCTGCCAAGGGCATCGCTGTTAATCCCGAGAAGGTGTCCGCAATTGTGAATTGGAAACCTCCTCAGAATGTCAAGCAGCTTCGCAGTTTTCTTGGTCTTGCAAGCTATTGCCGAAGATTCGTTGAGAATTTCTCTAAGATTGCAAAGCCTCTTTCCAACCTCCTCCAGAAGCATGTGAAGTATGTCTGGACTCCTGAGTGTGACGTTGCTTTCAACACTCTCAAAGAGAAACTCTTCACAGCTCCTGTCTTAACTCCTCCTGACGAATCCAAGCCATTCGAAGTTTTCTGTGATGCTTCTCTTCAAGGTCTCGGTGTTGTGTTAATGCAAGAGAAGAAAGTTGTGGCCTATACCTCTCGTCAGTTGAAGCCCAATGAAAAGAACTACCCCACTCACGATCTTGAGTTGGCGACAGTTGTCCATGCATTAATAACATGGAGACATCTCTTGTTGGGAAGAAAAGTGGACATTTTCACCGATCACAAGAGTCTCAAGTACATCTTCACTCAGCCCAACCTCAACCTCAGGCAAACTCGATGGGTCGAAATGATTCAAGAGTACAATCCGAGTATTGAATATACTCCAGGCAAGGCCAATGTCATTGCAGATGCTTTGAGCAGGAAGGCTTATTGCAACAGCTTAATTCTCAAGCCATTCCAATCGGATCTTTGTGAAGCTTTCCGCAAGCTGAATCTCCAAGTTGTTCCTCAAGGCTTTCTTGCCAACCTCATAGTCTCTCCTACTTTGGAAGATCAAATTCGTGAGGCACAATTCCTAGATACCATGGTGAAGAAGGTGAAATGTGGTATCGACAAGGGTCTTTCCAAATACAAGTGCTATCGCATTGATGACAGAGACACTTTATTCTTCGAGGACTGGATTGTGGTTCCTAAAGGTGATCTAAGGAAAGTCATTATGAACGAAGCGCACAATTCTCTTTTTTCCATTCATCCTGGAAGTATGAAGATGTACCATGACCTCAAGCAGTCATATTGGTGGACTCGAATGAAGCAAGAAATCGCTCAATTCGTGAATGAATGTGATGTCTGCCGAAGGGTGAAAGCGGAACACCAACGACCAGCTGGTCTCCTCCAACCTCTTGCTATCCCAGAATGGAAGTTTGATCATATCGAAATGGACTTCGTGACGGGATTTCCTAAGTCCAAGCGCGGAAATGATGCTATCTTCGTTGTCATCGACAAGCTTACTAAAGTGGCTCATTTCCTTCCAATCAAAGAATCTATCACAGCAGCTTAGTTGGCAGAGCTATACACCTCTAGGATTGTCTCCTTGCACGGCATTCCACAATTGATATCTTCAGATCGTGGAAGCATCTTCACTTCTAAGTTCTGGGACTCCTTCCAGAAGGCCATGGGCACCAACATTCGCTTCAGCACAGCTTTCCATCCTCAAACTAGTGGCCAAGTCGAGCGAGTCAATCAAATCCTTGAAGATATGCTCAGGGCTTGTGTCATTTCCTTTGGCATGAAGTGGGAAGATTGCCTTCCATATGCCGAGTTCTCCTACAACAACAGCTTCCAAGCGAGTTCGGGCAAGGCCCCATTCGAGATTCTATATGGCAGAAAGTGCCGTACTCCTCTCAATTGGTCAGAGACTGGTGAACTCCAACTTCTTGGCAACGACTTAATCACAGAGGCTGAAGAAATGTGTAAAGTCATCCGTGAAAATCTCAAAGCCACGCAATCGCGCCAGAAGAGTTACTATGATAGCAAGCACCGTGACTTGGCTTTCGAGATCGGAGACCATGTCTACCTCCGCGTCTCTCCAATGAAAGGCACTCGTCGCTTCGGTATCAAAGGGAAGCTTGCCCCCAGATACGTGGGTCCTTTCAAGATCATTGGCAAAAGAGGCGACCTCGCCTATCAACTTGAGCTTCCCTCCAACTTCGCGAATGTGCACGATGTGTTCCACGTGTCACAGCTTCGCAAGTGCTTCAAGACTCCTGAGCACACCATCAACTTCGAAGAGATTGACCTCCAAGAAGATCTGTCTTATCATGAGCACCCCGTTGCTATTCTTGAAGAAACTGAGCGCAAGACTCGCAACAAGTCTATCAAATTCCTGAAAGTGAAGTGGTCGCACCATTCTGACCGAGAAGCCACTTGGGAACGCGAGGACCACCTCCGTTCCGAATATCCGGAGTTCTTTCAGTCCTAGATCTCGGGACGAGATCCTCTCGTAGTGGTGGAGTGTTGTAACACCCCGGATGTAACTTTCCATATTTGTAACTATAACTCTTGCCATTTTCGGCTATGTGTTATGATATCCCTTCGTGGTCGGGTTTTGTTTTTCGTTTTGCATTTTGTTCATGTCATGCATCTCATATCATGTCATCATGTGCATCTCATTTGCATACGTGTTTGTCTCATGCATCCGAGCATTTTCCCCGTTGTCCGTTTTGCAATCCGGCACTCCCACATGCACCGGCGCACCCCTCTTGTTTCTTTTCGTGAGCGGGTGTTAAACGTTCTCGGAATGGACCGAGGCTTGCCAAGTGGCCTTGGTATACCACCGGTAGACCACCTGTCAAGTTTCGTTCCATTTGAAGGTCGTTTGATGCTCCAACGGTTAACCGGGTAACCGCAAAGTCCTTTTGTGTGTTGCAGCAAACCCCCCTCCAAATAGCTCAATAACCCATCTAAGTCTCCGCCATGCTCTCGGTCGTTCGATCACGATCGTGTGGGCGAAAACCGCACTCCATTTGGAGTCTCCTAGCTCCCTCTACCTATAATATGTGCATCTCTCCCGAATTCTGGGTCCAAACCCTAGCCTTCGTCCTCCGCGCGCCGCCGTACACGTCCGGTCCGGACGGACGCTTCGCCGCCGCCGCCCCGAGCCAACAGGCGCCTGCCACGTGGCCTCTGTCGACCGCCGTCCGCCGCGGC
>NC_057814.1:442473296-442487301 GCF_018294505.1 Triticum aestivum | reverse complement strand
CCCGCCGCCTCGCCCGTACCGGCGAGCTCCGCCGCGCCCGACGCCGCGGGCACCCGCACTCGCGCCCTGCCGCCCGCTGGACCCCGCGCCTCCTCACCTCCCCCGAGCTCCACGCCGCCGGCCGCCGTCTCCCTCTCCTCCCCCGTCTCCGGCGAGCGCTCCGGCCAGCTCAACCGTGCCGACGAACCCTAGATCTACCGAGGTTGACTTCTTCCCCCTCGATTTTCTTCAAGTCCTGAGATTATCATATTCTGTTGCTCACTTCATCGCATCATAACTCCATGCATACTGCTCCGTTTCGTGCGTGTAATATATCAAAATGTTCACCTCGAGATGCTCTTCATTTTTCTTCCATTGTGCCATGCTCGTTTGAGTCCACCTTGATCCCCGAATCTCTGGTGCAAGAGTGCTATGTGTTGTTTACTGCTGTTACTTATCAGAACTTGGTGATTTGTTATTTTTGTTGCAATTGATATGTGCATCTTGTGCATGAGCTCTACAGGTGTTTTGATCTAGGCCATGCCGTATTTACAGAGGTGTATGCCATGTATTTGTGATCTATGTGGTGACCACCACAAGCATGAAAACTAGGCTTCGTGATGTTTCTGTTTTCAGGGACTTAGGATTTTCACTGTCTGTTACTGCTGTTATTTTGTTGCCATGTATCCATGTGGCTACAGTGAGATCCATGCTTATTTTGAGTATGGTCAGTAAGGATGTTTTGTATATATAGTTGTTCTCTATCCATCCATGCCCCTGTTTGCAATTGTGGAGTGCCCTAGCATGTCTTTATCTTACTCTACTTTTGCTATAAAATATTTCTGGCAGAATGTTAACATGATATTCAATTTTGCCAAGGTTGTTGTAGTTGATACATACATGCTATGTATTTGATCTTGCCATGGATAGCTTCATAAACATGCCATCTTGCTGTAGGTATGCTTGTTTTGTCATTCAGTGCTTTTTGATGAGTGATTCAAGCTCACCAAGATGCCCTCATAATTTCTGTTAATGCCATGCTCTGTTTTCTGCTAAGTCTGAAACCTGGTAACGAAACTTGCTATGTTTACATGGGTGCCATCATATCTTCTGATCCTTTTTGGCTCATGGCCAGTAAGGGACTTTTGTTCTATGCATTTAGTAGATTTATGCCATGCCTTGTTTTGCTATGTTAAGTTCCTGTAGCATGTGTTTTTCTTGCTCTGAACATTGCTACCTGATGCTGTTTCTGCCATGTCCAGTATTTTCTCCAAGTCTTTTAACCTGATATCTTTTGCACTTTTGCCATGCTTGTTTGAACCTGTTATTATGTGATCTAGACGTAGCTCAGTGTTCATCTTTTGTCAAGCATCTCCTGTAGATCACTGCCATATGCTTTGTTGCTATGTTAGGGTGCTGTAGCATAGTTACTTGATGTATATTAAGTGCTATCATGCTGTTAATCGCAGATCCGTGTCATTCTTGTTTTGCTTGCCATTTGCAAACCTGCATCCGTTTCCGGTGATCTTTATATCGATTTCGACCGAAATCATCTCATCTTTCTAGTGGCATACTTGATTTGCCAAGTTACTGCCTTGTTCATCCTTTTTCTTCCGGAGCACGCATATGCATTGCATATCGTGTCTCGCATATCATGCATGTATTGCATCATGTTGTTTGTGCATTTCCCGTGATTGATTGTGGTTCCATTGCTTGTGTTCTTGCTGTGGGTAGAGCCGGGAGACGAGTTCGTGAACGAGGAACCTGTTGAGTACGCTTACGAGGATCAAGCTTTCGACAACTCTGAGAACCTTGCAGGCAAGATGACCATACCCTCGAAATCACTTCTATCTTTGCTTTGCTAGTTTTTCGTTCTATTGCCATGCTGCGCTACCTTCCACTTGCTATATCATGCCTTCCATATTGCCACGTCAAGCCTCTAACCATACTTTCCTAGCAAACCGTTGTTTGGCTAAGTTATCGCTTTTGCTCAGCCCTTCTTATAGCGTTGCTAGTTGCAGGTGAAGTTGAAGTTGGTTCCATGTTGGAACATGGATATTTTGGCATATCACAATATCTCTTATTTAATTAATGCATCTATATATTTGGTAAAGGGTGGAAGGCTCGGCCTTATGCCTGGTGTTTTGTTCCACTCTTGCCGCCCTAGTTTTCATCATACCGGTATTATGTCCCTTGAGTTTGTGTTCCTTACGCGGTTGGGTGATTTATGGGACCCCCTTGACATTTCGCCTTGAATAAAACTCCTCCAGCAAGGCCCAACCTTGGTTTTACATTTGCCTACCTAAGCCTTTTTCCCTTGGGTTTTCGCGAGCCCGAGGGTCATCTTTATTTAAACCCCCGGGCCAGTGCTCCTCTGAGTATTGGTCCAACCTGTCAGTCGCTGGTGGCCACCAGGGGCAACTCTGGGCTCGCCTATCGGAAGCTTGGACAATCCGGTGTGCCCTGAGAACGAGATATGTGCAGCTCCTATCGGGATTTGTCGGCACATTCGAGCGGCTTTGCTGGTCTTGTTTTACCATTGTCGAAATGTCTTGTAAACCGGGATTCCGAGACTGATCGGGTCTTCCCGGGAGAAGGTTTATCCTTCATTGACCGTGAGAGCTTATAATGGGCTAAGTTGGGACACCCCTGCAGGGTATTATCTTTCGAAAGCCATGCCCGCGGTTATGAGGCAGATGGGAATTTGTTAATGTCCGGTTGTAGAGAATTTGACACTTGAATTAATTAAAATACATCAACCGTGTGTGTAGCCGTGATGGTCTCTTCTCGGCGGAGTCCGGGAAGTGAACACGGTTTGAGTTATGCATGAACGTAAGTAGTTTCAGGATCACTTCTTGAGCAATTCTAGCTTCGCGACCATTGCGTTGCTTCTCTTCTCGCTCTCATTTGCGTATGTTAGCCACCATATATGCTTAGTGCCTGCTGCAGCTCCACCTCATTACACCACCCCTTTCCTATAAGCTTAAATAGTCTTGATCTCGTAGGTGTGAGATTGCTGAGTCCTCATGACTCACAGATTCTACCCAAAACAGTTGCAGGTACCGACGATGCCAGTGCAGTTGACGCAACCGAGCTCAAGTGGGAGTTCGACGAGGAACGTGGTCGTTACTATGTTTCTTTTCCTGATGATCAGTAGTGGAGCCCAGTTGGGACGATCGGGGATCTAGCATTTGGGGTTATCTTATTTTCTTTTGTATTTGACCGTAGTCGGTCTATGTGTGGGTTTTGGATGATGTATGAATTAATTTATATTGTGTGAAGTGGCGATTGTAAGCCAACTCTCGTTATCCCATTCTTATTCATTACATGGGATTGTGTGAAGATGACCCTTCTTGCGACAATACCTACAATGCGGTTATGCCTCTAAGTCATGCCTCGACACATGGGAGATATAGCCGCATCGTGGGCGTTACACGGTCTCACCAAGATGGGCTTGCAAACTCTCTGTTGTCTGTTGCAATAATTTTGGTCCCACCGAGATTTGCAACCGGCCCCACCGAGTTTGCTTGGCCAACATTCTGTTTCACTTATTACCCAAATCGGTCCCACGGAGTTTGAGTAATCGGTCAAACCGAGTTTTGGATTTACCCTAACCCTAGCACATCGGTCCCACCGAGTTGATCCAGTCGGTTCCACCGAAATTCCTAACGGTCACATTATGAACCAAATCGGTCCGACCGAGTTTCATGATTCGGTCCCATCGAGTTTGGTGATTTGTGTGTAACGGTTAGATTTTGTGTGGAGGCTATATATACCCCTCCACCCACTCTTCATTCGTGGAGAGAGCCATCAGAACATGCCTACACTTCCAATACATATTTTCTGAGAGAGAACCACCTACACTTGTGTTGAGGTCAAGACCATTCCAACCACATAAATCTTGATCTCTAGCCTTCCCCAAGTTGCTTTCCACTCTAATCTTATTTCTACCAAATCCAATCCTATGAGAGAGAGTTGAGTGTTGGGGAGACTATCATTTGAAGCACAAGAGCAAGGAGTTCATCATCAACACACCATTTGTTACTTCTTGGAGAGTGGTGTCTCCTGGATTGGCTAGGTGTCACTTGGGAGCCTCCGTCAAGATTGTGGAGTTGAACCAAGGAGTTTGTAAGGGCAAGGAGATCGCCTACTTCGTGAAGATCTACCCGAGTGAGGCAAGTTCTTCGTGGGCGACAACCATGGTGGGATAGACAAGGTTGCTTCTTCGTGGACCCTTTGTGGGTGGGGCCCTCCGCGGACTCGCGCAACCGTTACCCTTCGTGGGTTGAAGTCTCCATCAACGTGGATGTACGATAGCACCACCTATCGGAACCATGGATAAAAAATCTCGGTGTCTCCAAATTGTGTTTGCACACTCCAATCCCTTCCCTTTACATTCTTGCAACTTGCATGCATTACTTTCCGCTGCTCATATACTCTTTGTATGCTTGCATGCTTGCTTGATATGTATTGTGAATGCTTAAACTTGTGCAAATACTCCACTTCAACTCAAGAGATTAAAAAACTGCAACTTTTCTTGATTAGAGTCTATTCACCCCCCTCTAGACACCTCTTCTCGATCCTTTCAAAAGGCCCATTTACGGCCCGAAGCCAGATCTAGCCCGTTAATTGTTCGCCAAATATTTGGGCCCATTTACGGCCCGAATCCAGATATGGCCCGTTAATTGTTCGCCGAATATTTGGGCCCAATTACAGCCCAGTGACTTTCGGCCTGTTAGAGGCCCGATGTAGACATGGGCCCATTTCAGCCCGATGTGACTTTCGGCCTGGGAATGGCCCGTGCTTCCCATGGGCCATATATGGTCCGACGGGACATCGGGCCCACTAACGGCCCGTGATAAAGGTGGCAACAGTTAAGCCCAACGTGACTTTGGGCCTGTTAAAGGCCTGTCGCATAATTCGGCCCGTTGATGTCTGTACTAAGCTTTTGGCCTCTTAAAGGCCCATGATATCAGTGGGCCAACTAAGGCCCGAGATATGTTTCGGCCTGGTAACTGCTCGTGATATAACTGGGCCCAAAAAGGCCCGGTCTACATTTCAGCCTGCTGAAGGCCCGTCGACGACTAGTGAAAACTGAGGCCCAACATGCATTTCGGCCTGCTAAAGGCCCATTGTTTCATCTGGGTCGTAACAGGCCAGTACAATATTCAGCCTGTTAATGGCCCAATGTGACCTGGGCCAAACTAAGTGCTAGGTCCACAAAAGGCCCAACTAAAATATAGGCCAGTGTAAGTTGTGGGCCTCGCGCAAAGTGTGAAGGCCCCAATCATTCGGGCCCAAGAAAGATGCACGCTGGCCGAATTGTGGCCCGCTAAACACCAGGCCCGTTAGAGGCGAATGTTTCGGCCCGGTCGACTACATCTGATTTTTTTTCAGATAGCGAATAATGGCAGTAACTAGTAGGAATTAAGAACAAACCTACTCTATACAATAAAGAAATTACGGCATAGTAACTAAGAATAAACCTACACTATACAATAAAGGATTTATGGTATATTACATCCACTGGGCATCGAAGTTCGCCACCAGTAATCATAAAGCGCAACGAAGAAGCAGATTACAAAAACTGGGCACCATTGTAGCGTAACAAAATAATACTGAACCGAGACCACTTCCAAGACAGTTCAAGAAAGGTTAGCCTTGTGCGGTAACTGCTGCGCAAGCTGCTGAGCAAGGCTGTGAGACCAGCCTAGCATGTCGGTCATAGCTTCCAGGTGTAGCTGTTTAGCGATGAGGTTCTCATTGGTGTTCTCCGCAATCTTTCTTAGAGATAGGACTTCAAGTCGAAGTTGAGTTGCAGAATGCCTTTCTGCTAGAACTTGGGACTGAATAATTCGAATTGATTTAGACAACGAATTCTGTGAGCTTGTCTAACTGCTAGTCTCAAGTAACTTGAAGACTGCATCAAGACAAGACTTTGGGGTTGTCTCGCTATCTTCAAGATGTTTTGCCTTCTTTGCTGCAATATATGTTGGGTTTGTCTCACAACCTTCAGCAGACTTGTGCATGCCATCAGGCATATCACCCTGAAACAAAGTAGAGAGATGACATGTTTTGCACGTGTATAAACAAAGATGATAACTGTGCTGTCAATTCCATCCAATTTCAAATTAGAAAATAAAGAGTAAGTTCAAAATATCAATAGCATAATTTGGCATTGTTCATAATCCGGGGAGCTTCACCACACTACCGGATTACCATGTCAACATAACAAGCATAGATGAAGGGCAAAGAAAATCATTGTATCTATTTTGGTTAATGTGCATGGCATGTTGTTCACATCATCAGCCACATCAGTAAGATAAAACAGGAGATGACAAGGTGCAAACGTGGGCTGCTTCACCACACACTGGATTATAGATCCACAAAAACAAGCATACATATAGGGAGTATTGAGTAATGTGCATGGTATGAATAAGGAATTTGGTTTTACAAGTAAAACTTAGAACTTACGGTTCTTGCGAACATGCATTTTGGTAGAAACAGCAAACTAAACAGCAGTAAACGATAGGGAGTATGAGCAAATTAAACAGCAGTTGAGGATAAAGGCTTTAGAAGGACTGACTTACATTAACAGTTAACACCGGCTTTATAATGCCCTTCTCCATGTCATGGGAAGGATAACTCAAGAATTTCAGCACATAATCTTCTTCATAAGCATTGCCTGTACTCTACATTTTGTAGAGAGTAATTATAGATATGATAATACTGGAAGGGATAGAGGATAATGAAGATAAGATGCAGATTGATGCTACATAATCAACTACCAATCCCTGGAAGTACAAGCGTTACAGGACAAAATGTACTGACAAGAGCAATGGGCTACACTTCTGCACTGGCATTGTCTGTGTATTCTACTTTTTTGGTAAGATTAAATATAGATCTGATCTTTTTTAGTAAATGGTGGGTGAGGGAGATAAGATGCAGAATGCTACACAATGAACCAATCCCTCTTCCCATAATACAAGAGTGTTTTGAACACTGGTGTACTGTACAAAACGTCCTTATATTATGGGACGGAGGGAGTAGCTGTTAATGTAACTACAGTGATAGACGACGTTCAGTCCTTACAAGAGGGCTGCAGAGCTAAACCTCTTCCAAAGCATTGGGTTGATTCTAAATTTATGTAAGAGTCCATACGGATCTTATAATGTCCACCAAACGGACGATAACGAGGCTAACATGTGCAGTGATGCTACATAATCAAACAGCTATGAAAGTAAGTATGGTCATACAGGGCAAGAGGTACTCACAAGAGCAATGCAGTGTGCAGTATAGTTGCGAGATTCTGTGGTCCCTTGAGAATGAATGTTCTTCTGCTAACAGTTTTCGTACAAGTGAGACACTAAGGCAAATGCAGAAATGTAGTTCAAATTGTGATGTGATATCATAGACAGTACCTTACGCTGCAGCCGAGACCAATGTGTAACAAGATTATTCCAGTCACCGTCGGATAAATGTAGCACCGGAGACTTTACAGAAATTTCGTTTAGAGGCTTGCCATCGAAGTGCGCTTGCCTCAGGTAGGAACGATAGGTTCATCAACGAGTGCTTGAAAAGCACAACCAACCCTTGCTCGTCTTCACAATCCAGTTTGGTCCTCGCCTATTTAAAAGAATGAAATCTTGTGTCTTCTGTCAGCAGAAACATATGTAGTAATGACCATGAATAACATTAGTACATTACTTACGCGTAAGTTGCGGAGGAAGACTGGAAATTGCTCTGTGTCTACGGTATAATCTTTCCATGAAGGAAAGATGCGCACAAAGTTCCTGACAACAATATAAGCTTTGTCTTCTAAACTGGGAAGAAATGGAGCAGGGGTCCTATTTGCTGCAATTGGGGCTCTCTCTGGTTCGAAACGGGATTTGGCAACTGGATTTGGTGTACTCTTTGCTGGAATGGGGGTTTTGCGTCGTAGAGCTGGTGCTATGTCAACTGGCATAATCATAATGTTTGCTGCAGTTGAGGTCTGCTGAGTTGGGGCATCAGAAATGACCAGTGTAGTAGGGCTAGAGTCTGCTAGAGTTGGGGTGTTTTGTGGGTCAGGTGATATTGCAACTACACCTAATGGGCTATTTGATTTATCAGGTGCCACTACCTTTTCCAAATACTTTGCTTGTGCTCCTCCACGATCAGCAATCGCCCTCTTCCTTTTGAACGTCTGATACACAAGAACAACATTTGAATGGATAAATATTGTATGATGACAGATGGAATATGTACTGAAAATGGATAGGCAGGGCGTATTCACATACACGATGTGTAAACTAAGCTAATGGCAGCTCAACAAAGTAGAAGCAATGCAAAGCATCAGTTGCAAGATATGTGCGACCAATATAACCTTGGAAAGTTAGAGCAAGCACCTTGATGGGTGAATAAGATAGCGCATCTTCCTCTGACTCCTCCACTAGGGAGCTACATTGACTTAGGTCTCCCTCTAGCTCAGAATCACTGTTAGGATCATATTCTGAGCACGAATCTGTAGGTGGAGAGTGTTTGCATTGCATTGCATCCAGACTTGATTTCAGTCCCTTAATGCCAAGTTTGACAGCCATGGCATTGTTTTGCTTTATTCTTTTCATGCGCGCAAGCTCATAATCATTATGATGCTGTTCAGAATCTGAGATTCACGAAAACATAAAAAGTAGTCAGATTATCTATGGAATGCATTGTGGATTCAACTCGAAGAGTGTCTCCCTATAAACCCCTGCATATGCAAAGTTCACCCCCAACCGTGCTGACCAGACCACACACAAAAATACAAACCCCTTATGTCTCTATAACAGGCAGACACACATTTCAAAACTGAAGTAGGAACATTAGAATCATATGAAATTCTTATTTGAACAAATAAACTAAGGAATTATGAGTGGCATAATGTTTAGCTTCAAGGGTGGAGTGTTGGTAGTGGGACACAAAGCAAGTATATGTAAAAGCTGGAAATGACACTTTCTTTCTATACAATGCAGTGTTCGTTGCCCACACATGATGGAAGAGATCACATAGAGAAATACTATTCACTCATGTCTACGGTTGTAGTATTTAGAAACAGGGTGGTCCACCCTAAAAGAATATTGACAACAAATATGACAAGGCAAGCATAGATGTAGTGAATCAATCATTTACTTGTGAGCTTACTAGGACAAGTATGCAGAATTGTAACGTCAGTAAGAGACCGTCCAAAATGTGAATCAAGAAGTTTGTCTAGCACTTATTGTTTGCAACTAATCGACGTAAATAATTGGATATTATATCGAATGAGTAAGAAAGACAAGTAAAATTGTCAACAAACCTGGCTTGCAGTAGTAATCTGGGTCAATGTTAGTACGACCAACAATCCGAAATGACTAGTGTCTGTTCCTAGGGACGGAATTTTGAAAACCCTGTGAACTTTATAGGTACTAAAGATTACCGAAATACATCTGAACCATTAAGTGTAGGTAGCACTGAGCACACAACAAACCCTAATGACAGTCCTGCCTAATGAGTAATGAATCAATTAGAAAATGGGTGATGAGGAGTGGCTGCTGAGTGTTGAGGACGTATCTCAGGATAAATCGGGTTGGCTTAGTGGGTGCTGCACGCTTGAGCCCTGAACGGACTGGGAAGGTAGGCACGGCGGCATGCCCGGGCAGCGGTGACGCTGTTGGGCGAGCGGCTCCTGACCTCTTGTTAGTCCGGCGTCTCCTCCTAGAGTCATGTCGTCCGGGGATGGCAAGTCACCGGCGAGGCAGGCGGCTGGGGGCGAGTAGAGATCGGAAGCGCGCAGCAGAACCGAGGGGAATCGGGGCCTGGGACGACCCAAAATCCTAGGGTGGGCCGGCCCACCGTGGGCACCCTGTAGAGATACACACCCGAGCGGCGAACATGCATTTTTGAAACTAATTTAGGAACATTTAGCTGACCAATTAAACGACTCTGTTTTAATAATATCAGATTCGTATTTGAACAACTAAGCTTGTTTAGCTTGATGGGTGGAGCAGTGCTATTATGACACGAAGCACGTATTCTGACCGTATAGTGATCATTAAAGGGGGAAACCGGAGAAATGATATTTAGCAGCCATTGTTTGCTTCGACTAAGAACTAAATTCTAAGAGCTGAAAAGAAAGTAGAGTAACCAAGTTAAGATCTATTTTCTGGTTGAGATCAAAAAGTTGAGGAGATATGAAGTACCACCTCTCTTGCGGTGCCGTGTAGGCATCGGGGGTGTGATGGCTATCGGTGGCATTGAAGCAGATCTGCGACGGTAGACGGGTGCATTGGGGGATAAGTCCCGTTGCGGTGGAAGAGAAGGTCGTGTGAGCGGCCCCGGCAAAGAGGGCGACGGCGCCGATGAAGCGAGAGGACGTGATGCAAGGCTCTTGGTCCGTCGCCGTGGATGAGAAACGTCCATCTCTAGCAGTGGACGACGTGTTCTTGGTAGGCGCTCCGGCATGGTGGAGGACAATGGCGACGGATGGGGTGGAGGACGGCGGCGATGGATGGGGTGGCGGACGGAGGCTGGTGTGGGGATGGTGTTCTAGCGCGGACAGTGTATGAATGGGAAAATGGAGGGAGAGGTACGGGGAACCATGTTTTTGGGACGTGCCTGTCTGAAATATGGGAAAGTTACGAACTTCGCCCTCGTTTAAAATTTGGACGTCTCGTCGGTTGGGGATACGACGATAATCTCGCATCTCGCCAATATTTGCCCAGAGCGATTTCGGGCGAGGAGAGGGTGGTTGGCGCCCACGGTGTATGAACGGGGCTGACAGGTAGGGCGGTTGTGTCACGTCTGAGTGAAGTTACAAACCTACCCCTATTGAAAATATTTGCCTACATCGATTTCGGCTGAGTCGAGTTTGTTTTGCCGCCCACCGTGTATGAATGGGGAAATGGAGGGAGAAATAGAGGTCTTTCGGACGAGCTTGAATCAAATGTGTTTTGCCGCCCATGTTTGGCGCCCACCGTGTCGGAATGGGCTCAGAGGCGGTCGTGTCACGTCTAATTGAAGTTACTATCCTACCCCTATTTAGAGAAGTGGAAATCGGGCCGATGGATTGTCCGTGTAATGGGTAGACAGTAATTTCCATCTCCCAAACACTTGGCTTCGGGCAGCCGACGTGGGAGTGGACATTTTGCCACTTCTTTCAAATTTTGGGACAATAAGCATCCACGTTTACCCTGGCAACTAAATTCGAATCCATTTTGTTTTCCTATACGAATCTTTATAAATCATTCTATGTGTTTTTATATATCTTCAAAAGGACGACAAAGATGTATTCCACTGTCATATATGAATATCGTTTGCAAATGCTGATACTCAAATTCAGAAGCTAGAATCCAGTTTAAGGTGAATTCGAATATTTGGAACACTTCATGTCCAACTCAAATGTCACACGCAACATAATGTGTACTCCCATTTAGATACGTACACAAGCGATGTATCAAGATTCAAATACCGAGTCAATCAACCAAGAATGTACAGAACTAACAGACATATAAACACGTATAGAGTATATGGATCAATAATATCAACTAACATACATAAGCCAGGCCGCTGTACTTTTTTTGCTACAACAGCATCCTTTTTCTAGCCAAGCTACTATAGCATCTTGGCCCTTTCCAATGCGTGCCACTTATGGTCCATCTATACTACTATTATTGCTGAATGCACATTCAGCCTGATTGGCATATTTGTAGGTCTGGCACAGCAATCAAAATGAAATCTCCGAGTCTTATCAATTAATATAGACTTGTGCTCAAATAAAATTACAAACCAAAAAACAAAAAACAATTATTACATGATCTCTAAAACAAATGGTTTGATTGATTACATGAACAAACAACACAAATGTTATTCAACGATGGAAAGAACATTTCACCTATGATTTACCAAGTGGGAATTTAATTTCCTTTTTTCCTTCAGGACCTTAACAATGTGGTCAGTCTCAGCTTGCTTCATTTTGAAATCCACCAAATATTTAATGGTTGTCTTGAGTACTGCTACTGATTGTGCTGTTTGCTTCCTCAACATGTCAACTTCATCTCTAAGTGCAGAAGCAGAATCTCTTTCTACCACTAGTTTAGCCTCTAGAGCATCAGCAGTTGGTAATTCATAATGCACGATTGGGCCGGTGCCACTGCTGTGGGATGATACAACGTCCATGGGGACCTCGCTCTTTGATCTTGGGCTAACCTGTTTTGCCATTAAAGTTATGATTGGATTCAGAAAAGTTGTAGTTAGCAAAACATCTCAACTAGGAGTTATAACAGCAAACCAGTTAAACAAACAAGGGATTAAAGAGTTTCAATTCGATGCTGAAAAGTAGTTATTAACATCATTGTAACCCGTTGTTGCAGCAGTAAAGCAGTTAAACAAACAAGTAGCTATTTAAGTTCAGGCAAACAGGTAATTCTTAACAGTAAGTATCAAACACATAGATAGGCGCAGTCTATAATAGGATTAACAGGCTGTGGCATTATGTAATCAGTAGCAAACTAAATTAAGCCAAGCACCGTAATTGAACAATTTTGCAATAAGTGGCTAACTAAAATTCCGAGAAGCAGGTAACTGAACTTATGCTAGTTCTTTGTACAGGCACACTGCAACTTCTTTTTCGCTTACAAGGTTGTACGAAGGAGTCCATGGCATCAATTGCTTGGATACGCAGTCCCAATACTTCTTTCTTCCCACACTGCATTGGTAAGTCGAATGGGTAATCTGGTAAGATGGTGCGTCCTTGATATGTTATATGAGGACGTGTAGTCAGACTAGTTGTAGCCACACACATCACACTGGCTTTTACTGTATATTTCATGCGTTTACTTTTGGCATATCGATATCTAAGCAATCTACAATAGGATGAAAAGACTGGCATCCTTCACATTATTGGCGAACTCAGTTCATAGAAACAAGCAATTCAACCATTATGTGGGTAAATCAAAAGCGCCACTGGAATATTTTTCACTACCCCAATCATACATGCAAAAAGGGGCGATGCCACCATAGGGGCTGGTATGGGCGGCCGCCTCGGGTGGCTCGAAAGTGTGCACCTAGTTTGAGTCGTCCAGGTTGGCCCAGGCTAGTTTTGTTCGTCTCAATGCACGAGCAGGCAATGTAAAAAATGAAGAAAAATGTTTCAATTTGGATAGGCCAATAACATAAGTGCAAAGGCAGGCCCTATAGCAGGCTCACTACCCAAACGAGCGCCTCCCATATCGATCGACAACAGGAAAAATTCCAATTCATCCGCTCCAGCCTCCAGTCTGGTTTGCTCCTAACCTAGCCGCCGCTGGACAGATGTAACATCCCAAATTTTCAATTTGGTATGTTATACATAGATCATCATTGCATATCATATTTTATTGCATTTTGACAAATCCTCGATAAATCCTAAACAACTCAAGGACCCTCGGAGAGAGTTGGGGATTTTCTCGAATTTTCATATTTGATTTTCATCAAATAATAAGACGAGGATTTTGGTTTTAATTATTTTCTCTCCGGAAAAATATTTCATTAAACAAAATAAATGAGAGGAGAAAATATGACTTCTCCAAAACAATTGAAATACTGGAGGAAAAATGTTAAAATCATCTATTGGATTTTATTCGGATTTTATTTGCAATTTTTATTGCATTAAAAATATGCATGTTTTAAAAGTATTTATTTTGTGTTAAAAAATGTTCACCCTATTCTAGATTTTCTAACTAGACGGGGAAAATTTATTTTATATTTTTTGGACTTTTATTTATTTTTCTACGAATTATTTTCCGCGGAACGTATTAAAAAAAAACAGCGCCGCGCCGACTGGGCCGAGCGCAGCCGTGCCAGGCTGCCGGCCCGCCCCGCGTCGTCCTCCTCGCGCACGAGCGCACGCCGCCGCGCCGTGTTCGCCATGGACACGGGAGCCGCCCCGCCTGGCTTGCCCCCTCCCCCAAGCCACCGGAGCCCCCTTCCCTCCTATATATGCCGCTGCACCCCCCTCTTTTCTCACCCCCGCCGCCGCACTTGCCCGCCG
>NC_057814.1:442465168-442473048 GCF_018294505.1 Triticum aestivum | reverse complement strand
CCGCCGCCCTCGCCGCCCTCGCCGGAGCCCGCCCCCGACGAGGTACCTTGCCGCCCGTTCGGTTGCCGGTTTTTTTTTATAAAAAAACCATTCGTTTTAAAAAAAACCCTAGATCGGTTTTTTTTCGGTTTTATTATTTTGCGAGCGTTCACCGAACCGTTCGTTTTAACGAACGCGTTCGTCGGTTTTTCTTTGTGAACGAACGTCCGTTCTTTAAGCGTTCGTCCGTTTTTCTTTTTCGTCGGATTTTTCTGCGATTTTCTCAGATTCGATTTCTGATCGAATCTTCGTTTCTGTTTAACTTCTCGCTCGTTTATCGGAATCAGGCGATTCAAGCGCCTAGAGTTTCGTCTCGAAATTCTCTTCCCGTTTAACCCACTCAAACAAGTTTTTGCTACTGTAAAATTTGACCTAGATCCAGATTAGTAAACGAAGCTTGTTTCTTTCACCGTTTGACTTTCGTTGCTTCGTTCGAGTTGATTCTTTTTGCAAACCGGAGTTCTTAAGTTGAACTTTCTGGTTGGATCTTTCATTCGAGTTTTACCTGTGCATTAGATGAGTACTGATTGTATGCTTGTTTGTTTGCGATAGAGTACCCGGAGTGTGCCGCTTGCTACTTCGAATCGCTAGGTTTTGCGGATCATCAGCAAGGCAAGTAACACTTTGATCATACTTTCCATACCCAGTTTTATTGCATTAGATCTATTCCTCAAACAATTGCATGATTAGGATCTGATTAAATTGTGGGAACTGGGAAGTAGTTGAGGTAGTACCTATCACCTGTTTTCTTATCAAACCCTTGGGAGTTACTTCTACGTTGCTATTATTTTGCCATGCTATGCTCGTAGACGTGGATTGGGTTTGAGTGATATTCATGACAGATGTGAGATGTTTAATAATGGTTTACCTAAGGTGGCAACTAAAACTCACATCTGGGTGGATTGAGGCACCTGGAGAACCCAGTGTTGTCTGATTTTATAAGGTCCGCCACCCAGGCTCAAAGGGATCATAAGATTGTTCATGCTAGAAACTTCCGTGTGCAGCCACAAGCTATTATGGGCTCTAGCATAGTTGAGTAGGTTACAGGATCTCTTGAAGAGGTGGGCTAGCAGATATAGGGGAAAGTAGGTGTACCGGTCCATCCAGAGTAAAGAGTGATTGTTTCTGAAAGACTGTCTCGGTCATCCGTTTCTCAAACATCATGCAGTGCGAGAATCAAGCGGAGGCGATCGAGTCTTGTGGGGAAAAGTGCACAAACCTCTGCAGAGTGTACAAACTAATCATGGTTAGCCGTGTCCCCGGTTATGGACAACTTGAGTATCTAGTACCTGGATTATCATTTGAATCTCATCACCATGTTACTTTTAATTAATTTTGTTGGGTTAATGATGACACTTAATTGGGATTGAGTTGGAGGTACCTTCTCAATGTTTAACAACCACCATGATAGTTAAATAAAATTTATTCCTTTGCAGTAGGGAAAAATTGGCTTTTCGCATAAACTGTAACGATAGAGCTTTCCACCAGCCATATATGCATGTAGTATAGCATTATTGTTGTTCATTACTCTCTATGTGTTACATTGCCAGCATATTCTATGTGTTGACCCATTTTTGGGCTGCAACGTTTCATGTTGCAGACTTTTCAGACGACGAGTAAGGTGCCTTAGGTCGTGGTCTTATACTCAGTGATGCCGCTGGAGTTGATGGACTCACTTATCTTCCAAGTCTTCCGCTGTTATCGTTTTTAGATGGCCTTAAGCCATGTTTATCATACTTAATCTCTTCGGAGATATTCGATGTAATAAGTGTGTGATTGCTACTCTGTTATAAATCCTCCATTTGTACTGTGCGTGTCAGCATTACTGATCCAGGGATGACACTGGTGCACAGCAGCACAGACCATTTGAGGTCTGGTCGCTACAAAGTTGGTATCAGAGCACACGCTGACTATAGGACATGACCACTAAGCTTAAGCCCTAGAAAGCTTCTCTCTTCTCATTTCTGACCCCTCTCCACTTTCTACTCTTTTAGGAATGGCGGATGCAAGGAGCAAGTTCATGCAACCAGATGAAGACACGCCTTTTGGTCGACACTTGAAGGAAGTCACCAAGTACTTGAACATAGGAATACCAAGCATCACCGGAACCTACAACGCCACATTACCTGAAGAGGAGAGCTGGAAGATTCAAGTTCACATTCCAGGAAGGACGTTTGTGCCAGTTACTGAACCCATAAGATTGGTTTTCGAAGCACCAACTTGGAGTTTAGGGAAGAGCATGGCCGCACACATCGCCATGGGACGCATTGGAGAAGTCTACCACCAGGAGCTTAAGGATACAATTTATCAAATTTGTGGACGCCGAGACGCGCAATGGGAGATGATCAGAACCAAGAAGGATGGATCAATTGCAGCTTTCATCCAGGAGCAAAACCAGCATATTCGTCGCCAGGAGAACCAGATGTGCACGGACAAGGAAGAACTGAAGAAGGCATTAACCAAGATCAAAGAGCTGGAGGAAGAGCTCAAGGCTACACGCGAGGATTATTTGGAGGAAATCATCGCACTAGTAGGGAAGAATGACGACCTGGAGAAGAAGATTGGAGTATTCATGGGAAATCCAGTGCCAAAAGCAAAGGATGACGAATGCACTTGCCCAGATAACTACATCATCATCGACGACACCGACTCAGAACCAAGTGAAGATGACTGGGTTGACGAAGCTGGAGCAGACATCATGGAGTCTTCAACGGATTAGGATTTTATTAGACCACCATATCAGTAGTAGTTTTCCCCCATTTAATAGTATAGTTCAAGCACTTTGTAATGCTAGTTAGATCGATTGTTATGCCTTGTTTGAATTGATTGAGTGATATTGATTGAATTTGTCTCATGAGCATATGGGTAGTGTTTTCCATCTAGACCTCATTCTATTCTAAACCTATCAGATGCCTCCGAGACGCGACACCGGATTTGTTTTCCCACCGGAGATCACCCAGTTGATTCAGGAACAGAATGCCCTGATGCAAGTGTTAGTGCAGAACCAAGGCAACAACAACAACAACAACAACAACCCACCGCCACCACCACCTGTTGATCACTTAGCCCGTTTCTTAAGGCTAAACCCGCTGGTGTTTTCCAGTAGCACCGAGCCGATTGTTGCAGATGATTGGATCCGCAAAGTTGGAAGGGAGTTGACCACTGCAGGATGCACAGATGCGGAAAGAGTGCGTTTTGCCGCACATCAGCTTGATGGACCCGCAGCATCATGGTGGGAGAATTATACAGCCACGCACTCTATTGACACTGTCACGTGGGATTAGTTTCAGCAAGCCTTCCGTACAACACATGTTTCAGCAGGAGCTATGGCTATGAAGAAGCGTGAGTTTCGCAACCTACGCCAAGGAGGACGCACCGTAGGCCAGTATGTGGAGGATTTCAGTAAGTTAGCACGTTATGTACCAGATGACGTTGCTACAGATGCTGCCAAGCAGGAGAAGTTTCTTGAAGGACTGAACGATGAGCTGAGTATGCAGTTGATGGTAGCAACCTTCAACAACTACCAGGAGCTGGTAGATAGAGCTCTCATGATTGAAGTAAAGCAACAGCAGATTGAAAACCGTAAGAGGAAGTATGGACAAGGGAAGTACAATTCTGGAGCTCAGCAGAAGCCACGATTTGCCCCGAAGCCGGGAGGACAGTTTCAGCATACCCATGGACGAGGTAGTTCGCACAACCACAATGGCTCCAAGAATGGTAATGGGAATGGAGGAGGCAACAGACAGAACCGCACCAACCCATCTACCCCAACCAAGAGGGATCTAAGTCACATTACTTGTTTCAAGTGCCAGAAGACTGGACACTATGCAACTGATTGTCCTGAAGCCCAAAATGGAAAGGCAATGGAAGCTCTGGGAAGAAGCCGAACCCGTTCAACAAAGTACATGTGAACCACGTGAGCGTGGAGGAGGTTGAAGCTCTGCCTGATGCAGTAATCGGTAAGTTTTTGGTTAAGTCATTTACTGCAACCGTTCTTTTCGATACTGGTGCATCGCATTCATACATATCAAGGGGATTTGTGAATAAGTTTAAGATGTCCACCCAAGTTCTCAAAACCCCTATGTTAGTAACCTTGCCAGGAGCAGAGTATATGGCAACCCAAGGATGTTTTCAGATACCATTGGCCATTGGAAGGCATGTTTTCCCCTTAGACCTCATTGTTTTGGAATCGCAAGGTTTGGATGTGATTTTGGGAATGGATTGGCTATCGTTGTATGGAGGGAACATCGATTGTGCCAGCAAGACGATTTTGCTTACCACCCCAGAAGGAAAGAGGATCAAGTATGTATCCCGGCATATGCCGAAGAGGACTCAAGTAAATTCCTTATCAGGAGTTGTACAGGAGGAAGTACCAGTGGTGAAGGATTATCCGGATGTATTTCCAGAAGAGTTGCCAGGCATGCCACCAGATAGAGACATTGAGTTCTTGATTGAACTTTTGCCAGGCACAGGGCCAATATCTAAGAGACCGTACAGGATGCCCGCAAAAGATTTGGAGGAAATTAAGAAGCAGATCAAGGAGTTACTGGATAAAGGCTATATTCGCCCAAGTTCGTCACCTTGGGGATCACCAGTACTTCTAGTGGAGAAGAAAGATGGATCGCTGAGGATGGTTGTTGATTACCGAGGATTGAATGAAGTAACCATCAAAAACAAGTACCCGCTGCCGATGATCAATGATTTGTTTGACCGCCTACAAGGAGCTAAAGTATTTTCCAAGATCGATATATGATCAGGATACCATCAATTAAAGATTCGAGAGCAGGATATACCTAAGACGGCATTTACCACCAGATATGGATTGTATGAGTATACCGTTATGTCATTTGGTCTGACTAACGCACCTGCCTATTTCATGAACCTGATGAACAAGGTGTTTATGGAGTTTTTGGATAAGTTCGTCGTGGTGTTCATTGACGACATTCTAGTCTTTTCCAAGAATGAGGAAGAGCATGAGGAGCATTTACGATTGGTACTTGAGAAGCTCAGAGAACATCAATTGTACGCCAAGTTCAGCAAGTGTGAGTTTTGGCTGAAGGAAGTTGGATTCCTTGGACATGTTATTTCGGGAGAAGGAATAGCAGTAGACCCTGCCAAGGTTGACACAGTGACAAGTTGGGAATCACCCACGACAGTTGGAGAAATCCGGAGTTTTCTTGGACTTGCAGGATACTACCGGAGATTCATCGAGAATTTCTCGAAGATTGCTAAGCCCATGACTGAGCTATTGAAGAAGGACACCAAATTCAATTGGACTGAGGAATGTGAAGCTAGTTTCCAGGAGTTGAAGAAACGATTGGTTACCTCACCAGTGTTGATTCTGCCAGATCAACGCAAGGATTATGAAGTTTACTGCGACGCTTCTCGTCGAGGACTTGGAGCAGTACTTATGTAGGAAGGAAGAGTTGTGTCATATGCTTCACGACAACTTAAACCCCATGAGAAGAATTATGCTACGCATGATTTGGAGTTAGCAGCCGTGGTGCATGCATTGAAGACATGGAGACATTTTCTCATCGGAAACCATTGTGAGGTGTACACGGATCACAAGAGTTTGAAGTATATTTTCATGCAGAAGGAGTTAAATCTCAGACAGAGGAGATGGTTGGAGCTCATTAAAGATTATGATATGAGATTGCATTATCACCCTGGAAAGGCTAACGTAGTAGCAGACGCGTTGAGCCGCAAGATTCATGTCAACACCCTCATGACAGGAGAGTTACCTCAGGAGTTAGCCGAGGACCTTCACGAGCTATGTTTGGAGATAGTCCCAAGAGGCTATTTAGCGACATTGGAGATTCAGTCTACCTTGATGGAAAGGATCAGAGAAGCTCAGAAGACAGACAAGGAGATTGAAGAGATAAAGGAGAAGATGAGCAAAGGAAAAGCCAAGGGATTTCGTGAGGATGAGCACGATACCTTATGGTTTGAGGACCGTGTATATGTGCCAAATGATCCGGAGATCAGGAAGTTGATTTTGCAAGAACCCATGATTCACCGTACTCGATTCACCCAGGGAATACCAAGATGTATTTGGATTTGAAGAATACTTTCTGGTGGACCGAAATGAAGAAGGATATTGCAGAGTATGTAGCAGTTTGTGATGTATGTCAGAGAGTGAAGGCAGAGCATCAGAAGCCAGGAGGATTGCTACAACCATTGCCGATACCCGAATGGAAGTGGGATAAAATAGGCATGGATTTTATCACGGGATTACCCAGGACTCGTTCAGGCTATGACTCAATATGGGTTGTAGTCGACTGTTTGACGAAAGTGGCTCATTTCATTCCAGTGAAGACCACTTACACCAGTGCTAAGTTGGCAAAGATATACATGACCAGGATCGTATGTTTGCATGGAGTTCCGAGGACCATTGTATCAGACAGAGGAACCCAATTTACCTCAAAGTTTTGGAAGTAGTTACATGAAACATTGGGAACCAGGCTGGAATTTAGTACAGCTTTTCACCCGCAGACAGATGGACAGACCGAGAGAGTCAACCAGATTTTGGAGGACATGTTGAGAGCTTGTGCACTAGATTATGGATCTAGTTGGGACGACAATTTGCCATATGCAGAGTTTTCGTATAACAACAGTTATCAAACCAGTTTGAAGATGGCCCCTTTTGAAGCCTTGTACGGAAGGAGGTGTAGAACACCGTTGTTATGGGACGAAGTTGGAGACCGTCAGTTGTTTGGACCAGATTTGATTAAGGAGTCTGAACAGAAAGTGAGGTTGATTCGCGATAGGCTCAAGGTAGCCCAGTCCAGGCAGAAAAGTTATGCTGATTCTAAATGAAAGGAGACAGTTCACGAAGTTGGAGACAGAGTGTATCTTCGAGTATCACCACTTCGAGGAGTGAAGCGCTTTGGAGTTAAGGGAAAGTTAGCGCCCGTTTTATCGGACCATACAGAGTTGTGGAACGTATGGGAGAGGTTGCTTACAAGCTGGAATTGCCCGAAGGATTGTCTGGAGTTCATGATGTATTTCACGTTTCTCAGTTGAAGAAGTGCCACGCAGAGATGGCTGAGATACCACTGAGAGATACTGTGCCATTGGAAGCAATTCAGCTGGAAAGTGATTTGACCTATGAGGAGAAACCAGTTAAGATTCTCGAGTATGCCAACCGAGTTACCCGCAGTAAGGTTATCAAGTTTTGCAAAGTCCAGTGGAGTCACCACACGGAAGATGAAGCCACCTGGGAGCGAGAGGAAGATCTACGGAAGGACCACTCCCTCCTCTTTTCTAGCCAACCCGAATCTCGAGGGCGAGATTCATCTTAAGGGGGGTAGGTTTGTAACATCCCAAATTTTCAATTTGGTATGTTATACATAGATCATCATTGAATATCATATTTTATTGCATTTTGACAAATCCTCGATAAATCCTAAGCAACTCAAGGACCCTCGGAGAGAGTTGGGGATTTTCTCGAATTTTCATATTTGATTTTCATCAAATAATAAGACGAGGATTTTGGTTTTAATTATTTTCTCTCCGGAAAAATATTTCATTAAACAAAATAAATGAGAGGAGAAAATATGACTTCTCCAAAACAATTGAAATACTGGAGGAAAAATGTTAAAATCATCTATTGGATTTTATTTGCAATTTTTATTGCATTAAAAATATGCATGTTTTCAAAGTATTTATTTTGTGTTAAAATAATGTTCACCCTATTCTAGATTTTCTAACTAGACGGGGAAAATTTATTTTATATTTTTTGGACTTTTATTTATTTTTCTACGAATTATTTTCTGCGGAACGTATTTAAAAAAAAAACAGCGCCGCGCCGACTCGGCCGAGCCCAGCTGCGCCAGGCC
>NC_057814.1:442432921-442464651 GCF_018294505.1 Triticum aestivum | reverse complement strand
CAAGCCCCGCCGGAGCCCGCCCCCGACGAGGTACCTCGCCGCCCGTTCGGTTGCCGGTTTTTTTTAAAAAACCATTCGTTTAAAAAAAACCCTAGATCGGTTTTTTTCGGTTTTATTATTTTGCGAGCGTTCACCGAACCGTTCGTTTTAACGAACGCGTTCGTCGGTTTTTCTCTGTAAACGAACGTCCGTTCTTTAAGCGTTCGTCTGTTTTTCTTTTTCGTCGGATTTTTCCGCGATTTTCTCAGATTCGATTTCTGATCGAATCTTCGTTTCTGTTTAACTTCTCGCTCGTTTATCGGAATCAGGCGATTCAAGCGCCTAGAGTTTCGTCTCGAAATTCTCTTTCCATTTAACCCACTCAAACAAGTTTTTGCTACTGTAAAATTTGACCTAGATCCAGATTAGTAAATGAAGCTTGTTTCTTTCACCGTTTGACTTTCGTTGCTTCGTTCGAGTTGATTCTTTTTGCAAACCGGAGTTCTTAAGTTGAACTTTCTGGTTGGATCTTTCATTCGAGTTTTACCTATGCATTAGATGAGTACTGATTGTATGCTTGTTTGTTTGCGATAGAGTACCCGGAGTGTGCCGCTTGCTACTTCGAATCGCTAGGTTTTGCGGATCATCAGCAAGGCAAGTAACACTTTGATCATACTTTCCATACCCAGTTTTATTGCATTAGATCTATTCCTCAAACAATTGCATGATTAGGATCTGATTAAATTGTGGGAACTGGGAAGTAGTTGAGGTAGTACCTATCACCTGTTTTCTTATCAAACCCTTGGGAGTTACTTCTACGTTGCTATTATTTTGCCATGCTATGCTCGTAGACGTGGATTGGGTTTGAGTGATATTCATGACAGATGTGAGATGTTTAATAATGGTTTACCTAAGGTGGCAACTAAAACTCACATCTGGGTGGATTGAGGCACCTGGAGAACCCAGTGTTGTCTGATTTTATAAGGTCCGCCACCCAGGCTCAAAGGGATCATAAGATTGTTCATGCTAGAAACTTCCGTGTGCAGCCACAAGCTATTATGGGCTCTAGCATAGTTGAGTAGGTTACAGGATCTCTTGAAGAGGTGGGCTAGCAGATGTAGGGGAAAGTAGGTGTACCGGTCCATCCAGAGTAAAGAGTGATTGTTTCTGAAAGACTGTGTCTCGGTCATCCGTTTCTCAAACATCATGCAGTGCGAGAATCAAGCGGAGGCGATCGAGTCTTGTGGGGAAAAGTGCACAAACCTCTGCAGAGTGTACAAACTAATCATGGTTAGCCGTGTCCCCGGTTATGGACAACTTGAGTATCTAGTACCTGGATTATCATTTGAATCTCATCACCATGTTACTTTTAATTAATTTTGTTGGGTTAATGATGACACTTAATTGGGATTGAGTTGGAGGTACCTTCTCAATGTTTAACAACCACCATGATAGTTAAATAAAATTTATTCCTTTGCAGTAGGGAAAAATTGGCTTTTCGCATAAACTGTAACGATAGAGCTTTCCACCAGCCATATATGCATGTAGTATAGCAATATTGTTGTTCATTACTCTCTATGTGTTACATTGCCAGCATATTCTATGTGCTGACCCGTTTTCGGGCTGCAACGTTTCATGTTGCAGACTTTTCAGACGACGAGTAAGGTGCCTTAGGTCGTGGTCTTATACTCAGTGATGCCGCTGGAGTTGATGGACTCACTTATCTTCCAAGTCTTCCGCTGTTATCGTTTTTAGATGGCCTTAAGCCATGTTTATCATACTTAATCTCTTCGGAGATATTCGATGTAATAAGTGTGTGATTGCTACTCTGTTATAAATCCTCCATTTGTACTGTGCGTGTCAGCATTACTGATCCAGGGATGACACTGGTGCACAGCAACACAGACCATTTGAGGTCTGGTCGCTACAACAGACCGACACAACACTTCCTCGCGCCCTCGTTGGAGGGCGGTGGCCGGGCTTCAAGCAAACAGAAGGACAAGAAGATGAAGATCCAACCCTGGTAGCCTGCGTGGGAGGCAGCGGCGGCAGCACGAGCATGGCATTGAGCTTGCGCAAACGGACAGTCGCAGCTTGCAAGAGTAGCATGCGCAACGAGCAGGTACATCACATCCCTGATTATATCTAATTCAACTCTTCAATTTCTGGCCAATAGTTAAACCTGACGGTGTTGTAAAACTGCTTGTATGTAGGGAATCTATGAGAAAATGAAACCAATTTCTACTTATTTTATAACTCCCCCAATCAATACTGAACTGACTGAATCTGATGTATCTAATCAAGTTTCCGGTGCAAACATCCAAGCTCATGTTGTTCTTGAGTCTGAAGTGTCTAATGAACAACCGCTAATGAAGGATTTGATGCAAACATTTTACATGCTCCTGGTGATGAACATATAGTGTCTAATGAGGCATCTAATGCAAGCATTTTGCAAGCTCCCATTGAAGGATTTAGTGTCTAATGATGATCTGCTATGTTGAGAGAGACATAGAGATTTGCAGGCATTGATGACAAGCAAATTATAGTGCATTTTCATGGCTTGAGGAAACGTCGAGGCCATTTACCAGAAAGTCCCCGTATCATGACAATGCAGCATAAATACTTTTCTAATCTGTTGTTTGAAACTATTGGCATACTTGTGCAGGATAGATATATTGATATGCAGTTTGCGCACTGGTTATATGTGCAATTACACTTCGATATTTTCAGCCAGAGAACGAATAATTCAAGCAGGTACAGACCATGTTTGTAGTCCTTGTACACCATGTTGCATTTTGTGTTTTTTGGTGCTTGCATCATTTAGTGTTTATAATCTGAACTACTTTGGATCATTAGCTGGTTTTCAAAGTGCATGTAGCTTCACATTTCTCAAGTTATGTTGATTTCCGGAGTGCAAGTGCCTTCGTATTTTTTAAGTTAAATGTTCGCCCCTAGTAACTTGAATTCGTGGATCTGCCACTGCACACAAATCATACACGAATGCCAGTACGAATTAAATGAAATGCAGGGACTTACGCTAGCTCATTGTACAGGCTCACTCCAGCTCTGCTTGCGCTTGGGATGTTCCATGTGCAAGTCCATGTTACCACTTGCTTGGATGTGCAGGCCTTGTGCTCCTTGCACCCCCCTCTGCATTATTGACACGGCGAATGGTTGATCAAATAAGAGGAATCGACCTTGCTGTTGTACCGGAGGACAAATACTTACAAGGTTATACGGGTGTGTAGGATGTGTACCAGATCCCGTAGTGCCGTCATGCTTCGCTAAAAAATGGATTTGCTTGTTTCAGATGATATCTCCAGAAGAAATAAGAGTTAAAGTCAGAGTTGGATAGGCGTGTAAGCTAAGAGAGCAGTGAAATGATATCCAAACATAGTCGGAACAGTGCATAAGGGCGTGATGTGTGGATACCTAGTTCGGGCCGGCGTTTGGGCATGCTCGCCTAGCTAGAGTGCGGGTCACTTCAGAGCCGTTGAGGGTGATGCACTGGCGTTGGCTGGCCGCGCACGGATGCAGATCTTGAGTGGCAGCGGAGCGCTACGATGCGGTGGACGAGACCGTTGGTGAAGCCCCAGCGGCTTCGGGGGGCGGAGGCGCGACGATGTGCTCGGTGAAGTAGCCCCGGTGAGCTGGGAGACGGCGTCGGTGAAGCGCACCTGATGCGGTGGAAGTCGGTGTCTGTGAGGCACGTCGGTTGCGACGGCCGACATTGTCGGTGGACCACCCAGTGCGGTGGACGAGGGCGTAGATGAGGTAGCTCCGGTGCGGTGGTGAAGCGCGACTGTCGTCTTCGTCATCGTCGTCCGGCACAGAGGTGGGGAAAGAGATGAGACGAGGGGCGATTCAAACTTTGCTTGGGTTGGCGGCGAATCAGGGATTTGAACAATCTGGGCACGGAAGGGGACGGTGGAGAAGGGAGATTTTGCAGGGCTGGAGTTGGGGCCGCCAGATATTTCAATCCGAAACATGGAAGCGCGAACTTATTCTGTCGTCATCCTTTTTTTGGGGGGGAGGGAGGGAGGGGGTGGGTGGCTGGGTGCTAAGCGTCCGTCCGACACACGCGACCACCACGACACGACCCTGGTCTGCCTGGTGCGCCTACATTTGAGAATGCAAACGAATCTTCTTTCATTTGCAAACGAATCTGTATGTATTAACATGCCCGTGTTTTTCTTGCAATAATTAGTCATTCGAAACGAGATACTATAAATTAATTAATGAGGAGTTATTTGAAAAAAATCGAAACGGTATCCACGGTATCCACGCTAATGTGGATTAGAGTGTGTGTAACATAATTAGTTATTTGAATTAGAGTGTGTGTCACATAGCGATCTCCAATTCTAACGTGGATTTCGCATTTCACTCTATCCATGCTACTTTTTTAATACAAATTCATATGTATATGATGAACACCATGGTAGTGAGAAAACTTTTGGATGGATTCAAACATATGACCTACAAAATAGCACAACAAATCGAGTCAATGTCAACTTTTCGAAACCTAGTATGGCACGAATTCAAAATAATTACCAATATGCATGGTCCTCAGTTGAAATCTTACAATGTACACCAAATTGAAACATCGATATTAAGTCTCGTACTATCTACATTCAAATGTTGTTTTTAGCCCCCCCCCGCACACACGCTACATACTTCCTGTATCGGTCAATCTTCCTCTCCTAACCACCTTAGGAAGCTATCGATTTCCAACACACATCCATTCTTTCTCTCCATGTTTCGATCTCTAACTCTCTCAACTACACAACCCCCTTTTTCCACTCTGTTACCAAATGTATTTACCTCACACACCCGCCATTGCACCCCATGCCGAGCTCTCTCTCTCTCTCCCTCTCCCTCTCACCCTCTCGTGCTAAATACATGCATTGCCTATCTAGCCCCCAACCTCTCGTGCGCACGCACGCACGTTGTCTATCTAGGTCACTCCCTCGAGACTGTCTCACTCTTTCTTTCGCACGGCGGGCCACACTCGCTCAATCTCGCTCTCTTTATCTGAGTCTCACTTAACCTCGTTTTCTTTCACACACAAATGATATATCTCCCTGTTCGGGCCTCGATCGACACACTCTATACTCTCTCACGCAGATTGTCTATCTAGGTCAGTCCATCGAAGCCCCCCAGTCTTTCGACCTCATGGCGGGCCACGCTCTCTCTCTCTTTCTCTCTCCTCCCCTCTCTCTCTCTCTCTTTGTATGTCTCGATTGACCTCGCTCGTTCTCGGACAAAAATGATATATCACCATGTTTGAGCCCAATTCGACTTATTCACATTGTATACTCTCTCACGCACATTGTCTATCTAGGTCACTCTCTCCAACCCGTCTCACTCTTTCGATCGCACGACGACCCTATGTGATCGATTGACCTTGCTTCCTCCCACGCAAAAAATATATCTACACGTCTGTGACTGGATCATCTCTCAAGCTCTATCTTACAGCCCTCACCCTTTCCAAAATCTCAATCGGACAATATCTCTCCAGAGCATATATATCTATTCAATGAATGTCGGAGCACACTCACTTTGTCTCTTTATCTATATGTCTCTCGATTGACCTCGCTTTCTCACGCCGTATCTTCCACACATTGAAGCTACCTCTCCATCCCTCACAAAGCCGGAGCTATTTACATTGCGAGGGGCACTCCAACCTTGGATTAATTTGTGTAGGCATTTATTCCGGTCGGTTTAGATTATATTTTCGTAGCATTCGGCCCACAACTACTCCAAACACCGTTGCAACCCCCGCAACTCCCCTAGTTGATTTCCCTCTGGCTCGGTCATCGCTCTCTCGCACGTCCTTTCTCGCCTTCAACGTCGCACCATGGTATTATTGCAAAAAACTCGGTTGTTCTCTTTAATTATTATAAATAAGCTACAAAACTACACACCGATAGTCCACTTGGAATGGAACAAACTTCGACCCACAAATTAAAGTGCTACAAACTACACACCGAGGGGCCCACATGTCATGAAACAAATTTGGACCCATATACAAATTAAAAAAATAAAGGACGAGGATCGAACATGCGACCAGGGCCTTCAAGCCGCACGTCAATAGGCAACATACGTAGAACAACAATGTTTGTTGTACCACCCTTTGTTCACATAATGTTTTTATATTACCACAGCCTATTTAATGAATAACATGTAATATTATTTTTAGTACTATTCGCCTTCACTTACTGGTGGGTTCCATGTGTGATCTCTCTATCCTCCCCTTCTGCGTTTAGACGCACGGGCAAAAACGAAGAACTCGCGGGCGATGTTGCCGTTGACCATATCTGGACGCGTTCACAAGTTACGGCACCAGTTTCACGCGCTAGCAGCACTAGTCAGTGTGTACGTGCGATGCACGTTAATTTGGAACTATATTAAGTGCATGCGGATATTAAGTAGGATATTATTTGCGTGTTATTATGTGATTAGCACTATTTTTGGCATGAAATTAACTGCACGCTAAACGTGTTGAGCGCTCGACATTGAAGCAGTCTAGGTCGTTGGATGGCAAGAAATACATGTGGCTTGATGATGTTTTATATTTAATTTGATACGGCTCTAGCAGAACATTCAATCGATCAAACCATAGATTTCGTTCAGTCTGACTCTGACTTTAAATTATACGACGATCGATCTAAAATAAACAGAAATGATAAACGTCTGGATTTTAAGCATGGCAATCCGAATGTTTTTCATGGCAAATTTAGATTACGCGGCGGTGGCGGGGGCGTCTTGCGGTGGGAAGCGACTCCTCTGTCGTGCTCTGTGTGTCATCGGGCCACTGACCGACGGCGACGGCGGCGCCTTGCGCCGTTGTTGGCGTACTCCTGGACGTTGGCCTAGCTTCAAGGAAGGCCAAAATGTTCTGGACTTCGGAGCGAGTCAACTGGCGGGAGGAGGCGACTGGCGTTGGTGCAAGGAAGCGGTCGACGGCGGCCATCCATGCCGCTGAGGGGGGCACTGGCACCCGCGCGGGGACAGGCGCTATCAACGGCGCGGCGGAGACATTCGTGTGCACGGGCACCGGCACGGGTGCGCACGTCAGTGCACGCGCAGGCAGGTGCACGGGCACGGGCATGCACGTCAGTGCACGCGCAGGCGCATGTGCTGGCAGGTGCACGGGCGCGTGAAAGTCGGTGGGGACCTCGTGGAACCCCGTGGCATCAAGCTCGACGACAATGTGCGGCTCCCAGCCCATCAATGCCACGGGGATGGGCGCTGGCGCAGTCGGGGCGACGGGAGCCGGAACGGGAGCGGGGACAGGCACGGCGTCTTCCCGCAAGGCCAGTTCAAGCTCGTCCCAAAGGGCCTTATGTTCTTGAGACTCCGGCTGGGTGTCTTCCTCGGGAAACTGGAAGAGTAAGGGCAGACCATCATGATGCGGCATGGTGTACGTTTAGGTCAGGCTGGTTGGAGGTAGACGACAGGAGAATCGGAGAGGAAGAGAGAAGATTGTAGCGATACCGGGTAGTGCGGGGTAGATTTTAAACGGCGGCACCGACGACATTAAAAGTGGGAGCAGTTGGGACGAAGGTGGGCGGCGGAGCCTGGTCAAAGGGCTCGCCTCCCGGTGAGCCTGCACAGCGGTCTGCTCGCACGCCTCCCTGTCAGCCGGCGCAGCGGTCTGCTCGCACGCCTCCCGTCGACTCACACGCTTGCTCGGACGGCACTTGCCGACGAGAAGCGGGACTCGTGGCGGCACGTAAACGCCCACGGTTTCAATAGTGAAAGCGTTCGCCGTAACGTGACAGGTCTTTGTTCCAAAATACCTTGGCTCTTCATTTGTGCAACTTGTCATAAGCAGCTTGTCTCAAATTGAAGAAAAAAATTTATGAAGTAATATTTGTGCCATATCACGTGACCATGCTCAGTTTCAAGAATTTATGGTCAGTTTTGGATTTTCTGAAATTTAAGATCCAGGATTCGAAACAATATCATAACCTGCATCATGCAATAAATTTTCAAGCCATACATCTGTCCTGTTGTATTTCTTAAGAAACGATTTGGTCAAACATTTTGCTTAGTTAGACTTCAGACAAGTTATATATGCAGAGCAAAAGGATAATCCTCCGTACCAGTGCATTGCGTGATACATTAACTCAAGTACTAGGCACGAACAAACGGGCTCAATTCTGTGCTCATCCTGGTGTAGTAGTAGTAGTACTAGGCAATGCAGTTGACGGGTGACCTTGGCGAGCAGCGACCGAAGGAATTGAACCCTGCTCGGCACGGTAGGTAACGTTGTCTAGTTACTAAAGCATCCCTCCGTTGTTCATCGATAGTCATTATGGACCGGGGACATGAGGGGAATTTCCTAGGGCTGGAATTCTGGCCGCCAGATATTCGACTCGAAACGTGGAGGCTCGACTAGTTGGGGTTGCCTAATGTGCGTACCACGCACGCCACCAGAAGGACACGAGCCCGTTTTTTTATTTATTATTTATTATTTTAGGATCAACACGAGCCAAGGTCTGGCTGGTACGCCGTTGGGTCCTACCTCGGAATATGAAAGGAACCTTTTAAATTGCCAAACGAACCTATGTGTATTACAATGCCCGTATTTTCCTTGCAAATACTAATCTCAACGTGGTAATTGATATGACGAGTTGTTGAATTAGAGTGAGTTTGTGATATAGTGATCTCAACGTGGATTTCACATTTCATGGTATCCCTAGTAAGTTTTTCAATGCAAATTCAAATTTAAAAGATGAACAATATGGAGGTGAGAAAACTTTGTATGTATCAAGCATATGACCACACACACACACACACACACACACACACACACACACACACACACACACACAGAGACCCACACACGAACACAACAACAATCCAATAAGTATAGTGCATCTATTTTTCCAAACCATACATGTATGACACGAATTCAAAAATACTCCTTCTGTTCCTAAATATTAGTCTTTTAGAGATTTCAACAAGCGACTACATACGAAGCAAAATGAGTGAATCTACAGTCTAAAATATGTCTATATACATCCGTATGTGCCGGTCCATTTGAAATCTCTAAAAAGACTAATATTTAGGAACGAAGGGAGTAAAATGTAAGACATGCATGGTCCTCAATTCAATATTTAAAACGAACATGAAACTGAAACATGAATATTAAGTCTAGTACTACAGTACATGCAAATGTTGTGTTTAATTAGGCGGAGCTATGATTGTCAGGGGTCAACCCCCCGACCTTAGATAAAATTGTGAAGCTCTGTTTAGGGTTGTTTAGATTATATTTGTCCCCACCCTCCCAACCATCGATTGGTTGTGCACCCCCACCCCTCCTCCTCGGGAGAATATCATGTGCCCCCATACCTTAGATGCTATATGCCGGTACGAGTTGCTTGGAGATTGTAGATCTGAGATATAGCAGCTCACATGATGTCTTAATATTTTTACAGGAAACCTTGATGAGTTTGAAAATTGCACAAAATTTGTACAAAAACTACTCAGATGCCCTTGGATCCCATATCCAACGACCTCAAAGCTCGTATCACCGTAGCATCTAAGATGAAGGAGGACATCATATTCTCATGTATGTAAGAATATCATGTGCTACCACACCTTAGATGCTTTTGTGATACAAGCTCTTCGGAGCCGTTGGATTTGTGACCCAACACCTCCTCGGTGGTTCGAATGGTTTTTTGCAGAAAAGCCCCCAAAGAGTTCGGCCACTGCTTACAAGCACAAAGACTGCTCAGATGCCATTGGATCTCAGATCAAACGACATCGAAGCTCGTATCACCGTAGCATCCAAGCTGCGAGAGCACCTTATGTTTTCTCGCACAGGAGAATATGAGGTGCTCCCGCACCGTAGATTCTATGGTGATACGAGTTCACGGAGATCTAACGGCCCACAGTAGGAGGTTTAAATGTTTTTGCAATATACAGCCGAGAGAGTTTGGGAATTGCGCAGAAAGTACAAGTACTACGCATGTGCCATCTGATCACTGATCATACGACCTAGATGCTCATATCACCGTAGCGGGTAATGAAGCTACGGGGAGCACCTAATATGAGCAATCGGGAGCCGTTGGATCCAAGATGCAGCGGCACGCACGAGGCCTGAATGTTTTATTTGCAAAAAAACCTTTGGAGAGTTTGGAAATTGCGCATAATTACAAAGACTACTCCCAAGCCATTGGATCTCACTTCCAACGATGTAAAAACTCGTATCACCATAGCATCTAAGCTGTGGGGTGGATGTGATATTCTATGCCGCTGTCATTTTTGTTCGTAAACTTGCAAAATACGTGTAACTCGTGCCGTTACTTGTCTAACCGCGCAAAGTGTTTGTTCAAAAAAACCATCCTACACTGAAATATCGGAACAACACACGGGGGTCCCACTTGTCATTAATCAAATTGGACCTAAAACTAACAAATCTGAAAGACGAGATTCGAACTGGCAACCTGGACTACGAAGCATAAGTCGATAGCCTGAAACAACAACGGTTGTTGGCTTTGTCCCATAACTTGATTTTATACAGTATTATGTTGAGTAGAGTAGAGGGAGTGCCTCATCAACACATGCATGACCGTTGACTCACTTACTGGTGGGTCCTAGGTCTGCGATCTCTCTCTTCTCTCCATCATCTAACCTTTGCACGGGCACACACGAAGAGCGGCGCTAGCTTGCCATGGTGTTATTACAACTAAAAAATAAAGCTTGGAAAATAGAAGAATCTCCTAGAACAAGAGGCGTTGTGGCTGGTCGAGACGGAGCTAACCACACCTATCCTCCGTGCCATGTTAGCATGATGAAGCTGTGTGGCTAGTGGGGTGTTTTTGACCGACTGGCTGGGTCCCGAGGTTGAACCATAGGTACTATGTCTGATACAATAAATTTTTACACACACATTTTTCCTCCTTGCCGAGACATGGCACATCCTACCGCGCGGTTTCGGGGTCCTCCCGGGTGGTGCACGCATATATTCTTCCTGACGTGGGACGCCCTACCACGCATTTTTGCCGAAGCAAGTAAATGCGTCGTCAAATCATGAAAGACCACCTTTCCAGCCGAGTACATCAGTGAAGCACGGTGGCTAGCTAGTTGGGCTAGTTCGACCGATTAGCTAGGACGCCGCCACATTTGTTTTTTCACCCTTTTTTTATCTACTTGCTGGCAGGTAAATTTAAATACCCACCGCGGCGTTGCTCTGGTGTTTGAGTGCGGTAGGATTTTTAATTTTTTGATTGATGGGAGCAGGCGCGGCAGGATTTTTAATTTTTTGATTGACGGGAGTAGGCGCGGCAGCAATTAGTCACGATGACTCCACCTGTAAAACCCACTGCTCCCTGATGTGAGAAGTCGTCGACTGGTGTTTTACCATGGTGAAAACCAAAAGATTCCCCGCTCCTCGGCTGGCTCCCTCCGCCTTCCCGTAGATTGCATTGCCTTTCAGCCGTTTCGCCCCCTGCATCACCAACGTCGTGCACCTCGAGAAGCAGAGGGACTTTGGTGGTGTTTAGGCGCCCTCTGCATGGGCATGTCCATGTCTCGGCGCAACATGACCGTTGGATCAAACTCAGACGGTGCAGATGAGTCACTGTAGCACAAAGCGTGTGGGTGTGTTTGGTTGCATTCTCATCTCAATATAGTTGTTTCCTCTTCGTGTATTTGTGTTAACCTACTAGTGTGGACTCATGCACCCTTCATACACCCTGCCTAACACTATTCATGCTTCATATGGTTCATGTTTCGTGGAGTACTGTAGCACCGTACTCTCCGTGCGCTCTAGACCTAGTTCTGTTAACATTGATCTCACCGTTCATTCTCGACCGGACAGTCAAAAAAGCGGTACTATGTTACTACATTACTGTTCATATAGTTGACATGCGCACAACATCATTTGTTGTCGTCATATCTTACTACACTAGCAACAAGATTATGTAGTACTGACGTATGAACCACTTCACATGCCTAGTAGTAGGAGCACTGTGTATGTTCAAGTGGCTGCCGTGTTTCGCACTCCTCCGTCGTAAGAGTGGAAACGCTTGCTGTAATCATTTTTTTCTTCAAAAAACAGTGGACACGCTCTACCGTGCGGATCCTCCTCCAGCCATGCACTAAATTACTCACTTTCTCCGACGTGTGGGGACAGCCAGCATCGGGGTCCACCAGCCATGCACTAAATTACTCCGTAGTAGAGTGACGATAGACTACCCCGATCGAAGCGCCGCAGTAATGCCCAATGAGCCGTCAAATCACAAAACCCCCTTCCTTTCCAGCAGTAAGTTGGACGGACGAAGCAACCATCATTTCACTCTTCTCTCTCAGCTTCCTCTCTACCCAACTCGCTTCTCCCTCATCTTGTTCCTCATTTCTTCAAGAAAACCCTGACCTGCTTCTACCATTGTTCTTCTCTCCCAAAGAAGGAAAGGTGAGCGCATCAATGGTGTTGATTCTGGCCAAGGCCCGGTCTTGCAACCCCAAGACTGATCCTATAACTCCCTCTCTGTTCTTCTTTTGGGTTTGTGATTATGGTTTCTTTTCTTTTATTTCTATTTGATAGTTTCTTGATGGACGCTGGAGCACCAACCGAAGTGATGTCTATGGCTCTGGCCAAAACCGTCGAGGCTCATGGTACGAAGAAGCGCAATCACCCCGCCGAGACTACCGCAGACAAGCTCAGAGCCATCGCCCTGTCCAAGCCCCCTCTCCGGGATCTCTCATTAAGCAAGTCCAGGTAATATCTCTTCTTGACGATCTTTTTCTCGATCTTGATCGTGTTTTTTCATCTAACACGCAGTACTAGTACTAGTAGTACAACTTTCTGGGTGATCTTGCATGTGATTTTTGTGTACCAAATGACGGTTCTAAATTCCTCTTTTGACCAAAACATGCGAGAGGTTGACACTGATTTCTTATAGATTACTTTCAACTACTCCCTCTATCCAAAATTTCTTGTCTTAGATTTTTCTAGATACAGATGTATCTAATACTAAAATGTGACTTGATACATCCGTATCTAGACAAATCTAAGACAAGAATTTTGGGACGGAGGGACTACTTTATGAACATCAATGCTACCTTTGAAGAGGGTATATTTGCCTCAGTAACTTGTGTTATGGATATTGCAAGTAATCCCTCTGCTCTCATGCCTTTGAAGACATGTTCTAGTGTCTTTGTTCACTCATTTATGTGCATATATGTAGTCATATATGGAGTATAATATCGAAAATCATCTTATATTTCTGAATGGAGGTAGTAATAAAATATGGTTTTTGTTTGAATTAGAACCATGTCCGCGGTGGAGATGAAGTTCTCAAAGTCATGCCGTGTGAACTGGAAGACTTGAGGATGAGTTCTACTGCTAAACTATCCAGCTGTTGTGTCCTTGTCGCCATGTGTCCTGAACTAGTGTTTTCCTGTAGCATTGTTGTCAGGCGTGTTCTCGAGGCTGTACTTGACCACAACAATTTCCTGGTTGTGCCTTCGATTACGAAGGGTGTGGTTCTTGTAAAGCTTCCCAACAAATCTGATGCGGCCTGTCTTCATCATCATGTTTATGAGTGGAAAGACCACTCTGTTAGGTTCTCCAAGGTTGACGAGATGGTGATGGTGCATGTAGACATCTCTCACGAAGTCCATGGCCTAGTCAATTATGCGGGGTTCATCCCGTAGGTCAGTGGCAAGAAATAGTCTGCAGAGTTTAATTAGTGCAACTTTGCTTGTCTGTAGTAAGTACTATTGTTCAGTACTTGATTTGTGTTTGTGAACCCTGTATTGTTTATTAGTACTGCCGCTTTTGGTGTGTGGTCAGTCCTGAGAACGGTCTATGTTAATGTCTGTCCACTCAATTCAGTCTGTATATTTTATTCCAGATCATCTTTTTTGTGAGGACGGTTTATCAATTATGGTTACACTCCAATATTTGTATGCATTGCAGGGTTTCTCGCACCCACCAGGATTTCCAGTCCCATGGATGTTCGGTCCATACGATTTGTCACGACCTTTGGACTGTCCTACTTGTGGGAGTAGGCGGGGCCCCTGCATGCCACCCGTAGTTGGACGATCAATCTTCTGTTTAGTACTTCAACATAGTGATTTCCTGGTAAGGATTCACTCGTGTCACATCAAGTAAATCTTATTGATTTACTGTCTAAATCTTATTGATTTAGTGTCATGTTTTCTTTCTTTTCTTGCAATTTTATGATGTAGGTTTTGCCATGTGACATTCATCACAGAATAAACCGTTTGGTTTGCTCTACGATGGCTATTTTTGCAGGTTTCACTTCTTAAGTCGTGTCAGTAACGAAGGCACTGTCCATCACATATATTACTGGAAAAATTGGATCAGTCTGTTGTCTGAGTACAAGCTGAATCCCTATGATGAACTGCAGTTTGGTTTAACAAAAACACCACAATTAGTCCTTCTCGCGTTTAAAAGAAATGAAGAAAAAAACTGGATCACGGTCACGAAGCCTAGTCAAGTTAGAAAGCTGATCATAGCAGACCAGACACGATCGCCGCTGTCTCGCACATCGGTACCACCTTCAGCAACGGATCGAGCACCAGCAATTGCTCTAGCACTGACAGCAGCAGCAGCTCAGTCTGATTCAGCTGAGGATTGGGCACCGACTGCGTCAGCAGATCAGGCTGATCTACCGGATGATCGGGCATCGACACCGGCACCTGCTCCGACACCGGCACCAGCTCTACAAGGAGCACCATCTCCGGCAGCAGCAGCGGCTTCGGCACCTGCACCAACACTTGCACTTGCATCTACTCCAGCCCGTGCAGTGGCAACCGAACGAGTAGTTGCACCGGCAACAGACTGGGCTGCAGTTCGCACTTCATATACCAAAGTCCTTACAAAAACCGACATGTCCACCTTCATGGTAAGCATTGGCCGCCCAAGTGTTTCGTTCTTTTTTCTTTCCATGTTGTTTCGCATGATTCACTGTGTTGATCTAACTGTTTGGGTATGTCTTCTTGTTTGCAAACAGAGAATTCCTAGAGCAACGAGGGAGTCGTTCAACAATCCGGGTGACAGCGGCCAAGTTTCTCTTACCATGCGCATCCTTGGTGTGAATGAACCTGCTCAATATACCATAAGTACAAAGGATGGTCGCATGATGATTGATGCTAAAGGATGGTCAAGGTTCAAATATAAATCATATCTTGCGGTAGGGGATGATCTCAAAATCAAACTTTCTCGGCAAGGAGAGCTGGTCCAAATCAACTTTGAAATTCTTCAGTAGCAGCACGCAACTGCCGAACTAATCTATCCTCCGAGAGATTTTGATGTAATAATCTGGCATGGTGAAACAAGTGTCCTGTGTGTATAAGTAATACGACAGTATTATTTATCACATGGTATATCGTTGATAGAATTGCAACTCTCATTGCTGGTTAGGAACTGTCGTTCGATTTTATTCCAACAGCTACCGTGCTTTATTCAATTTTGTGTATTCTCCTTGCGACAGCCTCTAAAACCAGCGCCGTACCGATCGCTTGCAATATGAAAAGCACTGAGGTAGAACACATGGGCCCCCAAACATGCAGGGTGGGCCTGCGGCCCAACGTCTAGAACCGTGAGCCTGTCTGAGTATTATATTCTCAGCTGAACCCCCATAATGCCCGTGTGTTGCACGTAACATCAAGATGCATTTGTATGAGTATTTTATCTTGTGAGAGAACAGGATGAACGAGGGAAGGCCTTATTTGCAAATGTGGAGAGGTGTGTGGGTACCTTTTTGCAAAATTGCCATAGTTTCCTTCCTATCCGTCAGATATAAATCGGACGGCCTATATTGCAGGATGGCAGGCACACCATCATCACCAACTCGTCTATACTGTGTTAAAAACAACTCTGTTTTTTATAATTATATATGTTATATATATTCCCCTTGATTTTTCTTACGTATAAAGTTGTGATATAAAAGATTTGTATATTTCTTTACAGAGGGAGTATCTCTCTCTCAAAAATATATTTTGTGTAACTAGTTACTCCTGTCTTTCTACTTCCTTTCGCTGATATGTGGGGCATCCGGCAACGGGGTCCACGTGCCATATGCACAAATTAGAGTGCACAACTGCACGGTAGACACACCCCGGTCGTAGCGCTGCAGTAATGCCCAATGAGCCGTCAAATCACAAACCCCCCTTTCCAGCTTTAGCAGTAAGCTGGACGGACGAAGCGGCAATATTTCACTGGGCCTGAATCCCCTTCTCCCTCGTCTGCTTGTTCAGAGAAAACCCCCTCTCGGCGATTGCATAGGGTTTTCTCATGGAGAACCAGGTACGAATTCTTCATCCATCCCCGATAAATCCAAGTCCCTTGGTCGCGGGTAATCCTAGATGGCAGCCGCCGCCGTTGATGCATTTTTATTCCTACTGAATCTAGTGCATTTCATTTGCAGTGCCCAAAGTGCGAGGACCCAACAGGTTTCTGCGCCCTCAGCGAGACGCCACACTTGTTCCTTCTCATCCTAACACATGATTTTAAAACGCGCACATTATGTTCCTAGAATCCTCTTTTCTATCCGGGAGGGTGGGTTTTTTTGAACATGCCGTCGACTAATTTGGAAATTTGGATTGCTATATTTGGATAAAAGGTACTACCAGTACGATGGTCAACACTGACGTGAAGGAGGAAGTTATTTCTAGATTTGGATAGGGAATACATTGTGTTCTCATATTATTTTTCCTGCAGTGCATTATTTGCTCTGCCAGAACACATGTACTCAAGATGCTCGGCCTTGCCATAACTGAATACACCAGTTTAATGGTCACAGTGAAGACAAGCCGTGGATATAAGTTCCGAGTTGGGTTCATGAACCAAGAAGATCATTGCTTTTTTATGGCCGAACTTGGATAAACTTTCTCAAGTGTTACAGACTGAAATTTGGCGCACAAATGTTGATGGAAATAGCAAAACCTGGTCTCATCTTCACTGCGATCTTCCACCCCGACGTCGTTCCAATTGTTCATCCATGTTAGTTTTGTATCTGGTTCTTGCTTGTTGCCTTGATTACTTCTTAATCCACCTATTCTGTCTAAGTAATCACAATTTAACTTTAGAAGTAGCAACGAATCTCTCACGAAGATGCTACTTCTAACCAATATTTTCTTATAATTGGTGGCACGTGTAGGTTTTTTCAGAGTTAAGCAGGCTGCTCGTTTGTTATTCTGTAACAACTCGGCTGTTACTGATGGCACTGAAGTTGACTGGGACGACATCCACATGTTCCTACACTTTATTGATCGTCTTGAGGTCCTTGTGGGGCGTTTCAATGGTGGAAGGCCACGTGGGATATGTGTGCCACTGCTGCACTCGTTTAACAGGTCCAACTGCGTCGAGAAACTTATGGTACAAGCTGTTTTCTGTTATATATGTTGTTCATAAACTATTGCTTATACACAGTTTTATAGCTATGATCTTCTTGAAACAGAAACTGCCCAGTTCTATTGTTCCTATACAGATGCCTGACCATGGTCGGGTCAGACTTGCGCTTGGTCACAACATGATGTTTATGTCGACCTACTCCATTCCCCTTGGAGGTGAAAAGATACTTATTCATGGGTGGTCTCAAATAATGAAGGCCCGTTCATCTTGGAGAATAGGACAGAAGATTATGTTCCTGCTTTTCCATGGCTCTAAAGCGAATATCCTGTTTATTGACCACATTGCGAGATGAAGCCGCTTTCAGAAGATTGTGGATGCGCGGGGTGGCGCCTGGGCCTTGTCCTGGGGCTTGGCGGCCTCACCCTTGGTTAACTGTAGGCAAAGTAGCACTGTTTGAGGCGTGCTTTATACGGTTGAACCTATATAAGTACTCATACTGCTTTCAGCTATGGTTGTTAAGTGCCCCTGCTGGTTTCAGTTAAGGTTGTTAAGTACTCCTGCTGCTTTTACAGTCTGTCGTGTTTCTTCAGTCCTGTCTTCCTCCAGCCGCCAAAACCAAACCAGCGCCGGTGGGGCCGCCTGCTTCCGCCTCCCACGGCTGGCTACGTCTCAGCGCATGCATCGCCGCCCCACCGTCTCCTAAATCGTTAACGCCGACGTCCGAGGCCTCGCCGTCGTCCTCCACGCGCTTTGGTGCGCTCGCCGCAGCGCCGGCCTCTCGCGTTGTCAACATGGTCAACAAACAACAAGAATCGGCAGAAGTACGTGGAGAGGATGACAGTAGGGGCCCACCATGTCAGCGTATGGAAAAATAAAATGCTTCCTCCTAGTGTTTTCCTGACATCTGGGACCCACGGCATTGTGAGCGTATATAGTCAATAGACAAGAGAACAGCACAAGATCGGCTGACACCTGGGACGTAGCTGCTCGAGCAGTATTTTTTTTGTTATTGTTGAGACGGAGCAGGGTTTGAACTGGGCTGTGGCCCGTCTAGCCCAGGCTTATATTTTATGTTCACCATGTGACCAGCCCAACTATTTTTTCTTTGTGAAAATGAGCCCAGTTTATTTTTTCTGAAGAATACCCAATCCAGGCCTACTTATTTTTCTACGCCCTGAGGGGCTGCAACTCTTTCAAGACGCCTGCAAATCTTGAAAGTAATATGAAATGGGTTGTAAATATAAAAACAGATGACAATTTGGCAATTACTTTATAATTTCTGATTTTTTTTTCACATTTTTAGATTCCTATTTCACTGGGCATTAACCTAATTTAAATATATCTTCAAAGTACTTTAAATCTGGCTCGACATTTCGGTATTGAAAATAGTTTGGAACCCACAGAAATATGTGAAATTGGCCCTGGCCAACAAAAAAAACCGGACTGCAATAAATTGCATAAGAAGTCGCAATGAGCTATATATAAATTATTAAAAAAAAGAGGGAATGGTCTGACTTGTGGGCCTATTAAGTGCAAGATTTCTTTAGTTATTATATACGTCAACAAATGATTCTAGCAGACGTAACCGTTGGATGTCAATCCAACGGCCGTTGTGTTTCTTCAATCTCTGATCTTCTTACTCCAGCCGCCAAATCCAGCGCCGGTGGGACCGCCTGCTCCCGCCTCCCGTGCAGGCCTCACCGCCCCTACTACTCCCACCGCTGGCCAGGGCATCCCTCTACTCACCCACACCCCCTGTTATTCTGCGGCGACGGCAGCCTCACACCGCAGCCGAACCAGTGAACCCTGGTACTCCTCTCCGCGTGGGCATCCACTGCCGCGTCTTCCCCGGCTCCACGTCGTCCCCTTCCTAGGCCTCGCCGTCGTCCACCGCCCTGGTGCTCTCGGCGCGGCATGGTCAACGTGGTCAAGGAATGAATTCCATCGGAAGAGTACTGTACGTGGAGAGGCTGGCAGCTGGGTCCACGGCAGCCGCAAGGAAGTGCCTCCTTATTATGCGGAAAATAATTATTCCTCCACCTGACAGCAGGGACCCACCGGACGGGCCACCGTATTTGGCGAAAAAAACGTTTCCCCTTGACTGTTGGGACCCACCGGACGGGCCACCGTATTTCGCGAAAAAAACGTTCCCCCCGCTGTCAGCTCGGACCCACCGAAAGTGCCTCCTTATTACGCACAAAAAAAGAATACTCCCCCTGCTAGTTGGGACCCACCTTGGTGGGAGGCTGACTTGTGGGCCTACTAAGTTGACGGGGACGGTGTGCTTTATCAACTTAGTCAATATGAACGATTCTAGCTCCAGTGACTGTACGATGTCCATCCAACGGCCGTAGTGCTTCTTCAACCTCTGGTCTTCTTGCTCCAGCCGCCCAAAGCAGCGCCGCTCGTGCCGCATGCTCCTGCCTCCCGTGGCCGGCTGTGCTGCCGCAAAGGCCTCACCGCCCCCTACTATTCCCACCGCTGGCCAGGTCCTGCGGCGACGGCAGCCTCACACACAGCCGAACCAGTGAACCCTCGTACTCCTCTCCGCGTAGGCTTCCACTGCCGCGTCTTCCCCGGCTCCGCGTCGCCCCTTTCCTAGGCCTTGCCATCGTCCATCGCCCTGGTGCTTTCGGCACGGCGTGGTCAACGTGGTCAAGGGACGACTTCCATCGGAAGAGTACTGTACATGGAGAGGCTGACAGCTGGGTCCACGGCGGCCGCAAGGAAGTGCCTCCTTATTATGTGCAAAATAATTATTCCTCCACCTGACAGCAGGGACCCACCGGACGGGCAACTGTATTTCGCAAAAAAATGTTTCCCCCCCTGACTGATGGGACCTACCAGCTACATCTTCGCATGCAAGGAAGTGCGTCCGGGCAAAAAAAAAAACGATTCGCCCCCTGACAGCTGGGACCCACCAGCTACATCTTCGCACGCAAGGAAGTGCCTCACAATTGGGACCCACCTGGTCGAAGCGTACGTAGCGTTGTCATTCTGGTCGCAAACGTGTACGTACATACTAGTCGATGTAGAGGCGCGCACGTGTCGTAGTAGAGGCGCGCACGTAGCATGTACACGTACGTACAGCGGCCAGGGTGCAAGAAAGTAAATACGACCACGTACGTACATACGGGCGGGGTCTCGAACGCCTACTCGTGCGTACGTACGGCCAGGGCTCGTGTACATGGCTGGGTTGGAACAGAGAAACTACGTCGTCGTCATGTTCATGGGGAGCCAACCGGCTGGGTCGGAACGGAATGCGTCGTCGTGTTCATCGGGAGGGCTTGGACGGAACAGCCGATGGAAACGAGGCCTGGCGTACTGCAGAACGGAGGAAACGGCCTTGTGTTCGACCGGCCACGGTTGAAACGGGATCCTGTTCATCGGGAGGGGTCTGGCGTACCACAAAACGGAGGAAACGAAGCTCCTACGGTCGAAACGAGGGTCCTATTGATCAGGAGGCGTGTGGCGTACCGCAAAATGGAGGAAACGGACTTGTGTTGGAGCGCTACGGTCGAAACGGGGGTCCTGTTCATCGGGAGGGGTGTGGCGTACCGCAAAACAGGACTCCACGGGATACTGTTCATCTCCACCGTCGACCCCCTCCAGCCTCCACAGGCTACTGTTCATCCACCGTCGACCTCCTCCAGCCTCCACGGGCTCCTGTTCATCCACGGGCTCCTGTTCATCCAGCCTCCACCGCGCGCTACTCCATCGGCTACTGTTCAACCAGCCCTCACCACGGGCTCCTATTCAACCACCCCTCCATGGGCTACTGTTCATCTAGCCCTCCACCGTCTCCTATTCATCCAGCCCTCCACGGGGTGGTCCTGTTCATCCAGCCCTCCACGGGGTCCTGTTCATCCAGCCCCAACCGGCTCAATCGATCGGGGTCCTATTCATCCAGAGGCAACACCACGGGGTCCTGTTCATCCACTCCCACCGGGAACTGTTCATCCAAACCCCCCCAGCAACGCTCACTGTTCATCCAGAGGCAGCATCGATCGGCTTTAGTTAGCAGCAGTAGCAAAGGAATCGCTCGATCGGGTTCAGTTAACAGCCATCGATCGATCGCTCGGGTTCAGTAACGCGTAGTCTGCAGTGCAATCGCTCGGGTTCAGTTAGAGCCCAACGCCTCGCTCGGGTTCAGTTAGAGCCCAACGCCTCGCACCCACGCGCGTGCGTGTATGAGAGAAACGCGCATCGCTCGGCCCCGACCACCCACCGTAACCGGGAACACCTCGATATTTTCCTCGCCCTCGCTTCTACCACAGTTTTTTCCGTCATGGATGGCCCAAAGAATGTCATGCAGTAGCGTCTCCGGCCCGCCCAGGACGAAAAACCCATTTTCTGTCATGATTTTTTGTCATAGAAGTAGGAGCCCACCACATCTGTGATGATACCGGGTTTTGTCACAATTATCGTCATATAAGTGTCATAAGTATGACATAATTTTTTTCGTTCGGCCCAAAATGTCACGGATGTGCCTTTTTTTGTAGTGATTCCTAAAACAATGCGACTGATTCATTTTAACAGAGACATTATCTTAACAATACCTTGGTTAAACATGTAGAAAGAACTACAAAGTAGGATAGTACCATTTGTAAAACACTGTAACTGATATATAATAACAGAGACATTATCTGAACAATACCTTTCTTAAACATGTACTCCGGTCGATCCCTAACAGAAATGGTACTCCCGCCGATCCCTAACAAGTGTTGCAGTTTTGAACTAAGATTCAGTAGTTAATTATGAGGAAAGTCGGTACTGACCTTTCAAGGCCAGGATTTGAAACAACTCCTGAGGAAGACCTGAGAGAGATCTCAACACATATATGGAAATCTAGTCTCATTTTGTGCAGTTCCACCAAAATTAAGCGAAGCAAAATGTCGCAATAGCAACAAGTTGAATAGATATCCCTGTTTTAACAGAGGCAAAAAAGGAATCAATTACTGGCCAATAAAGGAGGATGAAACATGCGGCCACAAAAATGGTAATCCCGCCAATCCCTAACAAGTGTTGCAGTTTTGAATAAGATTCAGTAGTTAATTCTTAGTGTGGCATTGCTTAATTTTACCAGCGGCATTAGATTAACAAAAAGCATAAACAGTTCCAGGGGAGAGTGGGCGCAACAACAACATGTGCTTCCATCTACTTATAAAGGGGGTGATGGAGAGTTTGTTGTAACAAAGCAACAAGCATAATGTCTGGGTTGGTCCCATTTTTTTCACTACTTAGTGGGAAAAGACAGCAATCAATAGCTTCAATTCAACATTTATTTACAACAGTACCAATACAAGTAGCACAACATCTCAAAACACACTGCACGATCATGTGGATGAAGGCAAGTACCAACTTGTCATGACGCACACAAGATCACAGGAAATCCAATCTCGTTTTGTGCAGTTGCACTGAAATCAAGTAAAGTCGCCGGTGTGATATTTAAGTTTGCTATAGCACCAAGTTGAATAGATATCCCTGATTTAACAGAGGCAAAAAAGGAAACAATTACTGCCAATAAAGGAGGATTAAACATGCGGCCACAAAAAGAAGCATCTACCTTATCTTGATGGAAAATGAAGTATAGGACAATAGCATTTCTAAAATGGTTGCATCGATTCATATTAACAGAGAAATTCTCTTAAAATAGTTCAGTAGTTAATTCTGAGAGTGGCATTGCTTAGTTTTACCATCAACATTAGCTTAAGAAAAAGCATAAACAGTTCCAGGGGTGAGTGGGCGCAACAACACCATGTGCTTCCATCTACTTATAAAGGGGGTGATGCAGAGTTTGTTGTAACAAAGCAACAAGCATCATGTCTGGGTTGGTACCATTTTTGTTCCCTACTTAATGGGAAAAGAGAGCAATACAATAGCTTCAATTCAACATTTATTTAAAACAGTACCAATACAAGTAGCTCAACATCTCAAAACACACTGCACGATTATGTGGATGGGACATGGGACATGCCAGCACCATGTGCGTCCACACGTATAAATGGATGATGCAGAGTATGTAGCCAAGCAGCATATGTGCGTTGGTCCCATATTTGTTCCCTTTGAAACTTTTTCCTATGTGAGGGCAGCAAATCTAGTCCTGCACAAACTACCCGACCCCCCAGTTTCTTTCCCTTTTCAACAAAGAGTTCGGTTCCTTACAGATGTGTGTACTGGGTTACCCCCTTTTTCCCTTTTCGACCAACAAAGCGGCTGGATAGCTAGTCTATACTACTTTCCCTCCCTCCTTTCCTCATTGAACCATGTCCTAGATTCATGCTCCACCCCACCGCACCCTTCTTTCCTCTTTGAACCAAGACCTAGATTCGACTACAGAATCGAAAAAGATCCGCATGCACCTAGACCAATGACGGTTTCAAAGAAACTTATACCTTAGGGTCGTCTGGATGTGGCAAGGTGTGTGGCGGGAGGTCGGATCTGCCCACACTACGTACGGCAGCGAGGAAGAAGGGGTCGGTGGCCCTCCCGCATAGGTGCTGGGTGAAAGAGAAAAGCGCAGCCGGCAGTGGATTGCCTCCCTCGCCGAAGGCGATAGAGTGAACGCTGCACCTCCTCCCCTTCCCTGTGCGACGGGATCCGAACGCCTCCTTCACCAGCTGTGAGGGGGGTGAGAGAGACAGAGGCCACAACGCAGTCTTGTTTAGATCTGGTGAAGAGGGTGAGAGACTGTGAATATAGCAAACCCTAGCAAAGGAACGCTGAGCCTCCAGCATGTACATATGTATGTAGTGCGGCGAGAGTGTGGAGAGTGCAAACCCTAGCGAACAAGCGCTGAGGCTCCAGCTTATATATATACTGTAGTACGGACTGAGCTCCGGTGTCTTAACTGCACCTGCTTTTGGCTGTATGACAGGTGGGCCAGCCACATTTTGGGCCACCTGTCATAAACCCAAAGGCAGGTGCACTAAAGTCAATGAAGCTGCGTCCATATAGTACTCGTGTATACGACTAATATATAGTGGAGTGGTTTTCTTATTCTCCCCATAACAATCGTTTTAAATTGTGTAAGTACGAAATGAAACTCTTTATTTAACGTACCAGTGAAGAAAACTACTACTACTTCCGATGAACTAACGATCCACGCGTCCTTGTCGCACTTCCTGTCCTTCACGTGCGGTACACTACCCTCCCTTAAGTGAACAACCACACATGCGCCAAATTATCGGAAACGTGTGAGAGTGTGTACAAATAAAGAATTTTAATTTCAATTATTGGAAAGGTTTCAGAGTATGTACAGTTTGTCCTCTCTAATAATTATGGTTTGTTATGTTCGGCCTAAACTTGGTCAAACTTTACAAAGTTTGACTTCAGTCAAATCTAATATGCGGAGTAAATAAAAATGGAGGGCTACTACGTCCATCCAGGTTTTTAGTCCACACCATTTTTTTAATCAAAGTTAATAGCTGGACAAATAAAATTACAGGGAGCTGGACACAAAGTTGTGAGAAGGCTTAGAAATCAATACAAAACTTATGCACTTAGTACCAACGTCAATCCTTCTTCGAGGAAACTTTTGGTTCATAGCCAATTGTGTGATAAAATTGCACCAACGTGAAAGACGACTGCGTCTCCAACGCAACCAAGGTGAACTGACGAAGGATATCAACTTTGTGGGTAACAAGCAAAGAGCACTGATGGAAGACAACTTGTTTTTCATTGAAAATCGATCAGCTTCACCAGCCATCGCAACCATGAGGCGCAACCATGAGCATCGATAGGTCATCGTGGTGATGCATCATCCATTTGGCATCAAGTTTGGGTGAGGCACCTATGAAGTTCGACAAATCCTCACTGTGGTCTGTTTCTTCTCAGTAATCAAGATCGAGGAAGGAAGAACCACGTGGCAGAGGACAGTGAGGCGGAACAACAATGGCCATCCAATTTTGTGCAGTTCCACTAAAATTGAGGAAGACATGCCCGGGTATGGAGATACACATCGCTGTTTCCAAAAATATAAAAAAGGGATATAGTGTTGTTACTTTGTTTTACAAGATTAACAACGACATCTCAATTGTCAATGCGAATTATGAAAAGTACACCACCAAACAGAAGCATCATGAAGTTATTCCTCAGGTGGGCGAGATGTTGCTTAGGCGGGCGGGCGGGATCTGCCCACACGACGGCAGCGAACAAGGGCGCGGAGGACCTTCGTCCGCGCCAGCGCGAGCTCCGAGAGGATGGTGCGCATCGGATTCGTCCATCACCGACGGCGACAACGTCAACGCTGCACCTCCTCACCTCCCGCAGCAGACGGGATTCAGCCGGATCTGTGACCACCGGTGAGGAGAGAGATAGTGTGGACACTGTCATCTTGTTTTGATATGGAGAGGGTGAGAGAGCGAGACGCGAGAAACTCTATCAAACAAGAGGCTATAATGGAGTAAAACAATCTCTCCATAGCAGTGGTTTTAAATAGAATACGCGCGTTCCCGGAAAAAAGAAACGAAAACTGGCGGACAATTTTTTAATGTTCCAAGAAAGAGAACTCGATGAAAAACACGCCCCCGCTTCTAGGACGCGAGAGTCGTCGCACACACACACATAGACATAGACATGCATATCCGTGTTTACGTAAAATTCCATTTCCATCTCCATCTCCAATCATATTTGTCCAACTGGCACATTATTTACGTTGTTAATTATATACACGGCAATATTAACGTACATCATCTCTTGTTTGCGGGCGTCCGGACCGCTGCCACGACCGCTCCTGACCAACCAGAACCCTCTTCATCACCCGCGCGTGCTTCCCGCCCGAAACGGTCAGTGCCGCATTCATGCCCGGCCAGAGCGGACGCGACCTCTCACTGGCGCTGGCATTGAAGCGGCGCGCCGGCCGAGAGAGCGTCGCCTGCGCCGCTTCCTGGTGCACGCGACTGCTCCGCGTTCAAAGGTCGCAATAGCCGGCCACAACATGCATGTAAAAAGTTCTTGGGAGTCCGTGCTACAGCTAGCTGTCCTCCCCCAACTCGTCAATCTCTTCCAGTAGTACTAGTACTTCATGGCGCGATCCATCGACAAGCAGGCGGGAAAGTTACCGTATACTCGGTTTGCGGTGAGTGGCATGCCGAGCGACCCTGTGGGGTCGAGCAGTGGAGGAGGGTGAGACACGAATGCGACAGACGTGATTTAAACGTTGGTTTTGCTCGATGGCGCGATCCAACGAAATGAAACGTTGGTTTCTCTCCGTTTCCATTTTTTCTCTAGAAAAATGGAAACTTTCCACTCCGTTTTCATTCCTACCCCAAGGTTGCCCCGTTACAACATTCCATCAAATACAAAGGAAAACTAACATGCATGTTGATGCATCTCAATGATTCACAGATCATAGCCAATATTTACTTCACAACTAAAGACAAAAGTTGTGAGAGCGTGTACGAAAGAAAAACTACTGATGGGGTCACTACGAATTAAACCCTAAATCCTAAACAAGATTTAATTTCCTGGCCAGGTAGAACCCGTCGAAGGAAAGACGGCTGGCACCCTCGGATCATACGATGCTTTTGTGCAGTTCCACTAAAATCGAGCTGAGCATCCCTGATGGCAAAGATATTGAAGAAGTGTGATTGGAATAATAGTACTGGCACTAGTTCATGAGACATAAACTCATCAAAAGTAGAAGCCGGTAGAAGTAGAGAAAGATCGACATGGAGATGGAGCTACGTGGGGAGCTGTGGCAGTGGAGCAAGCCGGCTCGAAAAGGAAGATGGACTACCTGGGATGTCGGGCTGTAGCTAGAAGGGCGATTGGGACGCGATATCGGCCCATACCATGGTGACCCCCGATTGGGACGCACCAACTGTGGATTTTCTCCCTCGCCGATGTCGACCGCGTCTACGCAGAACATTGTTCCCTTCCCCCAGCTGCGGGATCAGGCCGGATATGTGACTAGCGGTGTGGCCACCGTCGTTCTATGCTTGTGAAGAGAGCAACCCAAGCAAGCAGGCTTGTAGCTTAGGCTCCTGCTAGTGTATATATAGTGGTTTTCTTTTTCTCTCCTTATCAACCATTTTATATTGCATACGTGTCATTGAAGAGTGAAATGATGGTTGCTTCTTCCGACTAACTTACTGTGTGATTTGACTGCTCCTTTAGTGGCCCCTACACGTACTCCCCCTATGTGTATGCAACAGTCACACGTACACATGGGCGCAAAAACGCGCGTGACGACCTAATGCATGCATGTCCTAGCACACGACGGAACACACACAGTCACGCTCAAGTGCTCAACCTACACGTGCATGCACACACATACTCAGCCAGGGTGAGCTAGTGACCGTATAAACACCGGAAAATGTATATATTGAGCGCAATGAGCGTATTATGAAGTCCACTGACCGTATTTTTTACAAATATACAGTGACAGACAGTGTATTTATCTCGTTTGAAATTAAGCCATATTAACCGGAGAGGAGGCAGTATGGACTAGCATTACTTTTCTGTGTCCCGTCAACTTGCCGAACGAGGAGAAGCTTGCAGGACGGGAGAAGCTTGCGCGCGGTGGCTCGTAGGACAAGGAGAAACTTTTGACTAATTCAAGCTCTCCCTCGCTCAGGCGGTGGACGTGCAACAATTAATTCGGTGTCAGATTGCCAGAAGCATACACTATACTAGTACTATTATTGTTTGACTTCTCGAAGAGGCGAACAGCCAAGCACAAAGTTTACTAGTACTAGCACTACTACTATAGTCTATAGAGCTATGTACTAGGAACCGAATGGAGGAGCGTCTGCACTCTTATTATATTTTTAAAATGTGATAAAGCAATCTTCAACCGAATGGAGGGTTCTCGAATGTGATAATGGAAGTTGATTGCATGGAACACTCGCCACAATTCTCGCTTAATTCTGGCTCATATCCTGTTACAAATAGGAGCGCTTGGTAATATTTCCTCTTTTTTTGTTATTCAGCATGTAAACAGGTCAGCAAACCTTGCGGCGCATCTTTGTGCGAACCATGCTTGCTGCACTTTGAATGTGGCCGAGAGCTGACTTGATGAAACACCTTGCTTCCTACTTCTTTTTTTGCGGGGTACCTCGCTTCCTAGTGACCAGTGTCTTGGCTGATCGTCCTAAGAATGCTTATATATGAATAAAGCTCTCTCATTTACCCGCAAAAAAGATTAAGCCATATTAACCGGAAAGGAGGGAGTATGGACTAGCACTACTTTTTGGTGTGCCCCATCAACTCGTAGAATGAGGAGAAGCTTGCAGGACAAGGTGAAGCTCGCTTACGCCTTTTGACTAATTCAACGTACCCTAGCGCAGGCGGTGGACATGCATCAGTTCATTCGGTGTCAGATTGCCAGAGGCATACACTGTAGTACCAAACATGCGGAGTACCATCATTGTTTGACTTCACGAAGAGGCGAAGATCCAAGCGCAAGGTTTAGTAGTACGAGTAGTACTACTACTAGAACCGCATGGGGGAGCCTCTGTACTCTTTTTTTAATCTCTGATAAAGTACACATTTATTCCGGAGAAGGGCGGAAAACGACAGCCCAACATGTAATGATCAACAATGCTTGAATATATCTTGGCCTCCGTGCGAGCCCGTCAGTGTGTTCTCGCTCCTCGTCTCACTCAAGGAACGGCGGGTTTGTCATTTTGCCGTCAATTGAGACCGGTTTGCTCACACTCCGGTCCCACATGTCAGTGATATGCCAAGAGGAGGTGCGTTGACCGACTGACCATACGCGTACTTGGTTTTGCACCTTCCTACTACTCCTCCCTCCATCATAGTTTACAGGGCACGCTTCATTATGATGCATTTCTCTCAATGCATTTCCACCACCAGAGAGACTTTAGACGCGTTTGGTTTAATGCTCAATTAATTAGGGTGTGGTAACCGCAATCAAGTCCACAATTTTCTCTCGATGTACTACGGAGTGGAGTAAGTGCATGCATGTGTGTACCCGGGGTGGAAGCACTGCATGCATGTGTGCACACATTATTTCCTCTAGTAATAGACGCCATGCTATAACTACCAATGATATTTTTCAGGCCGATCGCTAGTCGCCTTGGTCCCAGAGATTTTTTCTTTTTCTGAAGCGCGCTCTATAAACAGTGACGGATGGAGTAGTATGAGCGGATTCAAAGAAGAGCGTATTGATGGTTGCTTCTTCCGAGAAACTTATAGTGGGAAAGGTGGGGCTTATGATTTGACTTCTCATTACTCACTATTAATATGGCGCAACGACCGGGCTAAGTCTCCCATGCGGCTGTGCACTACCCCCTCGGTTCTTAAATATACTCCGGAGTATTTGTCTTTCTAGAGATTTCAACGAGTGACTACTCAAATATTTGTCTTTTTAGAGATTCAAATGGACTACTACATATGGATGTATATAGACATATTTTAGAGTGTAGATTCACTCATTTTGCTCCGTATGTAGTCACTTGTTGAAATCTCTAGAAAGACAAATATTTAGGAACAGAGGGAGTACACATACGAAGCAAAATGAGTGAATCTACACTCTAAAATATTCCCATTTGAAATTTGTTAAAAGACAAATATTTAGGAACGAAGGAGTATAATTTTGTGCATGGCACATGGACCCGGATGCCGAAGAGGCTTCTAGCAATGCTATCAAGCTTCCAACATTTGTTTACATAATTGACATACTATACAAATAATTTTCCTGCGACATGAAATTGTACAATGGTGTGAGCTTTCAGCTTTTGTTTCGTGTGTCTTGCCATCGTTGCTCTTTCGGAAACAATAAAAAACTAACTTCCTTGCTAATGCATCTCAATTATTAGCAGATCAGAGCTAATATTTACATCACAACTGAAGACAAAGTTGTGAGAAGGTGTTAAATTAAAATTGATCCCTGCTTTCATTGGCAGCAACGTCCCCCCAGCTCTGTCTAAATCAAGAAGGCGTGTTGGGAAAAAAAGTAGCTGTCTGGAGCATGCAACATTCTGATCATTTTGTGCAGTTCCACTAAAATAGAGCTGAGCGTCCCTGTTCCAAAGATATTAAGTGTGATTACGATAATAGAGGACTGCTGATGAAACAATAAACACACAAATAGAAGCTGGTCACCTTTGCAGTCTCTCTTAAGACTAACTAGTTGGAGAAGATTAGGCTCGGAGTTGGATGAGGAGGATAGAGGAAAACCAATCTCCCTTTGTGCAGTCGCACTGAAATGTAGAGACGTTGCCCGTGTGACATTTCAGTACAACTGCACAAAACACTCTTAAGAAAAAAGTGATTTGTGCAGTTCACCAAAAGGTCGCAATAGCAACGAGGTGAAATGGATAGCCCTGTTTGCAAAAAAGAGGTAGAAAGGAAACAATTACTGGCCAATAACAATTGATGACACATGCGACGACAAAAAAGAAGCATATTCCTTGTCCTAAGGGAAGATAACAACACGGTTGTGTTTGTATAAAACGGTGTGAGGGCGAGATTGCAATATGGAAAGTATGCCAGACGAGCTAAGTTTTGGGCAAAGAACTATGGAAGATCCACATGCAGCGACGTGGGAAGACGGGCAGTGTAGCAAGGCCGGAGGGGATACCCGAAGGTCGTCGGGATGTAACTAGGTGAGCGGCGGCGGGCGGAATCTGCCCATACTGCGGCAGCGAGCAGGTGGCGTAGGCCCTACCGCGCCGGGGCTTGGTCAGAGGGAACGGCGTGTACCGCAGATCGGGACGTGCTGCCTCAGCGCCGTCGAACGAAGAAACGATTCACGTCCTCCCTTTCCGGCGGCGGACGGGATGCGGCCGGATCAGTGACCAATGGTGAGAGAGAGAGGCCACCACAGCCTTGTGTGAGATACTCTGAAGAGAGACAAACTAGGCAGGCAGGCTCCATTGTATATAGTGGAGCGGACTACCTTTTTCTCCATAAAAATCCTTTTATATTCTGTGTACGTGCCATTGAGCGATATAACTTTATTTAAAAATAATGCGCCAACGCATCAAGTCGAACTTTGTTTCGTGCACGCGTGGTACATGACCTCCGTAGGTAAACAACCGCTACACGCGTTCAAATTAGCACGTGGGCTGCCATCTCGTACAGAAATGAGCTCCACCATGTACCCGCGCGGGTGTGGCTGAGCACGAAGCGTAAGTACGTGCACGGTGCACCTATTCTCTTCTTTTATACGTACAACACCTACGTGGGGTTGTGTGAGAGGGATACAAACATAGAGAGATATAGTGTGTGGGTTCGTGAGAGTTTTGGGGGGGGGGTCAATCAAAAAATGTAACATATGCAATGTGTGTGAAATAGAGTCCTGGATATATCATATATATAGAGGGGGCGATCCACGAGAAGAGAGTGGAGGTATCATCGGCTTGAGGTGTCCATAGAATTGAAGAGAGGGGTGATGTGTGTGTGTGTGCGCGCGCGATCGATAAAGAGTGCCATCGAATTTGTG